>NC_077232.1:220161053-220327217 GCF_027887165.1 Monodelphis domestica | reverse complement strand
TCTTAAGAACCCTTCTGTCTTAGAAGTTTCTCTCATTGTATCCCAGGTAGTCGAGCCAAATGGCTGGAACATTCTTCACATCAGCTCCTTCCAGATAATCCAGCCCAGAACTCCTCTCTTTGTATATTAACTTAATATTGCTGTCCCTAATTTCTGAATTGAAAATCTTTGTCTCCAACTCTTGACCATGTCTTTAAAATGTTAATTTGAAGAATTAAGCACATTATATTTTCTATAAGTCAAGAGTCTCTGTCTCTGTCTCTCCCTCTGCAAATCTGGGGAACATTGTCTCCAATCTATGATGATCTATATAGCTTCACATCTCTCTCAATAAATACATTCCATTTTAAAGATGGTTTTTCTTGGTCTTTTTGAATAGTGGTTAAAGAGGGTACACCTTGACTTTTCAAGGTCCCCTTAAATTTCAACTTCACAAAGTAGCAAAGTTGATCAAACATCCCACAGAGTTTCATTTTCTGTATACAATTGTCTCCTGGTTCTGCTCATTTTGCTCTGCATCCGTTCATGGAGGTCTTTCCAGCTCAAATGGAAATCAAGCAATTTATCTTTCCTTATTGAATAATAGTATTCCATCATCCTCATATACCACAATTTGCAAGGATAGCTCTTTGGAGAGCTATAAACCTCTCAGACTTTATTACTCCATTGTCAGTGAGTTGGTACTCCAGACTCCTAAACTACATTGTCTTAACTTTGGGAAGATTTTAAAATCAAACAAAGGTTATGTTAGTAATCAGGGCCTTCATTTATTTGCGGGTTATTGGTTTTTTTTCTCTCTCTCTAGACTTTAAAAATTAATTAATTAGTTTATTAATAATAATTTAGTTTGTTACATGAATTATTACAGTACAAGTTACAGTAACTCAAAGAATACAAAATAGTAAAGAAGTGCTTTGGTTAGTCTTTGGCTAAAATAATTATGCTCAATCAAGTAGAGAGATGATTTTATCAAGGGAAGTCTATTCTTAGATGAGTGACTAGGGTTGTAGGCAGTGGACATTAAGGGATGGGCTAGAGGGCCATTGTCTTCTACTTGTGGCTTCAAGGAGATCTCTCCAGGCTGGTGTTCAGAAGTCTGTGTCTTTTTTTCTCCAAGAAACAATCCCTTTTCTCTAAACACAGTATATAGCACAGGGCTTTCCTTCAAGAAAAACTATCCACCTTAACTAACTATTTCAGGAGTTAATTATTTCTTCTTTCTAGTATTGCCTTAAATAGTTTAATAGCAGTTCTTTGCTTCTCCTAGATTTCGTTTTTATTGCATTTTTGGTGCCTGACTGCTTGACTTTTCCTATTTTTCCAATTTAAGAAGACAATTCCCTAAAACCTGACTATATACAAAAAACAATCTCTGCATATGAAAAGCAGTCCTTTGAACTATTCTAATATACTTCCTAATGTTCTTCCTACTTTGGCACTTAGGAGAGAAAAAATAATCAGTTATCATTTAATTGCTTATGATTTTCTTTTTCATTGTGAATCATTAATTTGCTTTCATCCTTCTTATCTTAGGCCCTATGTGGATACAATAACTACTAGGTCATGAAAATTTCAGACACCTTGGATTATACCTGATTGTTCTAAATAGATTCTGATGGGAAGACAAAGGCAGAAGAGCCTATATGAGGAGTTAAAATATTAGCAGACAGGGAAGAATCTTGAAACAAAGGAAGAAGCTTTCAGGCAGTTCCAGTTGCTAGGAAACCATATTTTGCCAGTAGAGCTTCTAAAGGACTAAATGATCTCATTTCTTCTTTTAGATACATAGTGCACAAAGTAGTGATGAGAACAAGAAATATATCTGTTTGTTGTTGTACCTCTCTTTTTTTTCAAACAATCAATCAATAAATTCTTATACACTAGCTATGTGCCAGGCACTCTGCTAAGCACTGGACATTCAAAAAAAAAAAAAAAGGGGCAAAAACAGTTCTCATCCTCAAAGAGTTTACAATCTAATGAGAGAGGCAAAATACAAACAAATATATGCTATAAACTATATACAGAATAAATAGATGATTAACAGAGAGAAGATACTAAAATTCAGAGGACTTAGGGAAAGTTTCCTTAAGAAAGGTGGGATTTACTTGGGACTTAAATGAAGCCAGAGAGGTTAGTTAGTGGGATGAGAGGAGCAACATTGATCTAGCATAGGAGAAAGCCAGAGAAAATGCCTAGAGCTGATAGATTAGAGCTTTTTATTTATTAAAAAAAAAGTAATAAACTATGAAGACCTTAATGATTTTCTTTTTCATTGTGAATCATTAATTTGCTTTCATCCTTCTTATCTTTTTATATTATACATTTATATATAATATAATATATATGTATATTTATATGATACACTGTTACTTCAATATTTCAAAGATCTGTCATTTAATTAGCAGCAGTATGAATTCCACCAGAGACTCTGTTCTCTATCCACCTTAAGAGAGAAATTTCCTCAAGTGCTGTGTTCAAAAGTGATGGGTCCTATTTTTCTATGTCTCTCTGTCCTAAACTAGACTTGTTCTTGGAAGAGACAATTTGCTGCTAGGTTCTTCCTCAAAGCCTTTCTGGCTCCGAACTAATCATCATCCATTTATCTTATTTTATTTATCTTTATTTATCTTATCATCATTTGTTGTGATCTACTGGATTTTGGCTTTGAGAACCCAGAGTCATCTCATTCTAGGATGCCTCATCAGAGAGAAACTTCATGGAGTATAGGAAAAAACAAAACAAAACTAATGTAATTTGATGGCAAAGAACTAAGCTTGGGAAAACCCTTTTTTAAGGGATAGAAATCAGGAAAATGACTTAAACCTAAGAACAAAATCATTCTTCTAAAGTAGCATTATTTAGAAAGGCCAGGATATTTTAGTCTAGGACATGAATTTCTCATTAGAAAGCAGCCTCATGGCCCTTATCTTGTTCCTTTCTAGTCAAATACCCACTTAAAGAGATGTTAACAAGATACTAGAGTTCTCTATTCATGCTTCTCTATGAGCTACAATCCAGGCAAAAATGCTAAAAGCAATTGTGAGTACATTTTACTTCACTCAAGACTAAGTACTTAAATTTAAATAAATGGGTAGAGTGAAGGAATGATGAGTAGTGGTAAAAAATACTCAAAGGCTATTTGGATCATAGTTACCAGGAGAAACAGGAGACAATCACATCTCCATGGACATATTTACCATGATACACAGCCTGGGGTGCTGTAATATTCAGTCCTTAAAGGAGAAAGAAGGAGCAAATAAGAGACACATTGTCCTGATGCCCAGATTATGCCAGTGTCTTTATCACTCCTCCAGTTTTTCTGCTGTCAAAACTAATGATTTTTAAAAGGATCTTGTGTTTTGTAAAAGAAATTTTGGTCAAGTTCAGGCCTATCCAGTTGGCCTCCCACCATTGTTAGAGGTAGAGGAGTACTAATTAGTGAGTTTGCATGAGAAATCCATGATGAATTTAAAATTGGAAGGGATTTTTACAGGTCCTCTAGTTCAAAATCCTCATTTATTGCTAAGAAAATGAGAACTAGAGAAATTAAGGAACTGGTTCAAAGTCACTCAGACAAGGAAAACAATAGAACCATGATTCAAATATAGATCTTCTGACCTCTGATGCCACATTCTTTCCTGGGTACAGTGTTGCCTCCCTAATGGAATTTTGCCACAAGGAAGATTCCAGACATGGAATATTCCAAAGAAGGGATAAGACTGGGTACCAAGCAAGTGTAAGAATTAAAATGAAAAGACTGGTACTTAGAATTTAATAAAGTTTATTAGAATCACTTGGATAAGTAAAAGATGAGAAATAGATACAAAGATAAAATACCCTAATCTATCCCCACATGGGTGCTCCCAGCAAGACCTCTAGCCCTGGCTACCTTGGCCAGGACAATAGGGACAAAGAGTTAGTACTTCCTTGTCTGAACCTTTTAACCTCTCCTTTTTCAAATTCAGAGTGTAAGAGTTAAAAAGGGTGTGGTCACCAATTATAATTACAATAAAAATTATGAGGCTGTTAATAGCTTTAACAACTTAATTTAATTAAAATAGAGATAGTAAAGAGAGGAAAAGGTAGAGAGGAGGCAGAGACTAGTCTAGCTAAATTGCCTAATCGCCAGTCTGAGGGAATCCAGCTCACCACCAACCAAAAGCTTAATCTCTAGTCAGAAGGGCACTTGAGTCTGTTCTGCAAGAGTCCCCAGAGTTAGTGTCTCCCTTCTGACACTCCCTTCTGAGTTCCCCAAAGAAGGAATCCAAATCTGAGTCTGAGAGTCCCTTCAGCAAGGACCACCAACACAAGAGGGAGTCCCTTCAGTCAGTGTGTCACCAACCCAAGGGAGTCAACCAAAAAGGCTGAGCAGTCTCTGGGCCCTGCTTATACTAGTTTTTCTCTACTCATCAGCTCTCTTCCACTCCATGACATACATCAGGAACCAATCAACTTCCTCTCTCTGAGGGTGTGAACTTCCTTGCAATCAGTGCTAAAGTATCTTCAAGTTCCTGACTAAGTTGAAAAAAAACAAAGGGAGAATGATTCCATTTTTATAAGAGTCATGTCCTGATCAGGTTCAGAGTCACTTAACCCATTTTAGGTGACATAACTAAGTGACCAGCCTTGGTGACATATGTGATATAGCTCCAGGAACTCAGGGGTGAAGGTAGAATTACATCCCATTCATGATCCTAGGAGAGGATTCCCTTCATACAATCCTTCCTTTGATTTTTTGGGAGACCACCATATTAAATCTTCTCACTCAGGTTCTCTAGGAGATTAACATGTCAGGTCTCCCCAATGAATCAATCATTCGACATATGTACTAGAGTTTTATAAAATGCTGTATCTTGCCTAGAGGAAATTAAAACATTTGGGAAATAAGAGGTAAGGAAAGAAAAAGGATAAAGAAAACCAAAAATGATTGATAGAGGCATTGACAAAAAGCCAATTAGGGGGCACTCCTTTTTGGCATAAGAGTTTACATTCCGAATAAATGATAGGTTCAACCCCCTTCACTACAATTTATTATATTCCAAAGCTCCCTCTGGATTGCTTGATGTGGTGTGTGATTTCTGTAGGCATCCTCATGGCATCTTCTTTAGAAGATGCACTTTCTTGATTCGGGGTGCTGGCAATTTTCTTTTTCCAAAATTTGTTTTAAAAGATCTAAAACCTTGGATTTTAGGGTAATTATACAACTCCCCCTTAGGAGGGTGTTGATCAACACCAGAATCACCCTGATTCATGGCTGAGCTATGAGGTATATGGATCAATTCTCAAAAAAGAAATCAAAAACCAGAGGAGAAAAAAATTAAATTTTATATATATATATATATATATATTCCTATGCATATAAAATTCTGAGTAAAAATAAAATCATAACAATCCTTGAATCACTAGCAAGGCTCAATTAAAGTAAATTATGTCTTATAAGCATGCAGGACAATTGCAGCAATATTGCACTTACCCATTGGCAGCCAGGACTATAGAAAATTGCTATTCTATAAAAGAGAAAAGGGAACAAGAACAAAGTCTGAAGTAAAAGGGAAGTATAATTTCCCATTCTAATTTTTCTTTCATCTCAGGGAGAGGGGAACCAAAATGAAAATCAAACCAATGTACTTGTAGAAACCAGGCATGGGGAAGTCCAACCTCTGGATTTGCCAAATAGCTGCTTCCTCAAACCTCAAAACAAGTCCTCTGTCTTGTGCCAAAGGGATTGTTGGTCTCCTTGACTTTGTGCTTCTTTGCACTATGCAGTAGCTCATTAGCAATCCCGCCTTCTGAAATCAGACACAAAGAAGCTAAAGTCCCATAATACTTAACAATCAATGAGAGGTTTCCAAAGTATAAGACTTTTGGGTATGTATTGGTGTTAGGACTAGTATTCTAAACTTATTCTTTGAAATAAAAAAAAAAACATTAATACTGATTTCATATGCTCAAGTAAAAAGAAAAAAAGTTAAGAAGAAAAAAATCAAAGTTCCTATTGGAAATATAGGGAACCCCACCCACAAATTTATATTAAGAGAATCTTTAGAGATATAAAATACATCTGTGGAATGATTCATTGGGGAGACCTGATACATTAATGTCCTAGGAACCCCAAGTGAGGAGATTTAATATGTTGGTCTCCCAAAGAATCAAAGGGGAGAATGTGCAAAAGAAAATTTACTTTCCTACATTATGACTACATGTACTTGGTGTGGGGTCTGGAAGTCAGGACTGTGTGAGGGAAATCATTGGGTAAGAGGTTACGAGGGTAGAACTGCAGCTAGAAAAATGGAGCAATGGAGTCAAGAATATTGTGAGACTAGGAGGGCAGGATGATTTTCCCTGCACTGCCCCCCTTGACCTCCCCCTGGGCGGCACAGGCAAATTAGAAAGCAGAGTTGGCTCTGGAGATATCATATGTGAGAGTTGGGGGTGGAGAATAGGTTTGATGAACTGAGGCAAGTACAGATTTTCACTGTCTTTTCTTCCAAGTTCTGGTGCTGACTGGACCTGTTTGTGAGTGTAGCTCAAAGGCCTATTATGTTGGCCTTCAGATAGCTAGCAAAATGCAGCAATAAGGAAGGTACCTTTTCTATCTCTCTCCTATTTTCCCCTCTTTTTCCTTCTCCTACTTTTAATTTAATAAAATTGTTACTTTACAGCCAGTCTCTTGAAGAAGACATCCTTACAGTACAGAAAATCTGTAGTCAGAAAGTCAAGGTCTAAAAAGCCATAAATTTTCCTGAACAATTACATCAACAAACATACTTCTATGGATCCTTGCACTGAAGCCAAGATTTCACTGGCATGGTTACTTTCTCTGCCAATGCAAGGAAAAATGCATCCATATGCCTTCTTATCCTAAATAATTTTTGACCAAATCTTTATATAAATCCTTCATAACAGATCCTACTAGTTCACAGAATCCATTTTAATAATTACAAAGCAGTCATTTAAAAATCAATTTGACTGCTGAAAAAGCCTTTAAAAGCCTGGAGAAATAAGAACAGAAACATGAGCCTAGTAGTACAGAGTTTGGGAAACCCCAAACTCTATATTCAGCTTGGGGAACAGCTCTCTTTTCAACAATAGCTATTGGTAAAAGAGAAAGCAATATGGCCAAAAATAGGTTTAGACCATCTTTTTATATCCTACACAAGCAGAAGCAAGAAGTCTCAAAGAAAAACATGACATAAATACAAAAGTCACATAATTTAATAAACGGGCAAAATGCAATTGAGGTTCCTTTCAGAGCTTTAATAGGGGAGAATTCTTAATCAAGCAGATATAGAGATCACAAAAAGCAAAATGGGTGATTACATTCATGTGAAATTAAAATAACTTTTGTATGAACAAAGCTACTGCAAACAAATAAGAAGAGAAACAATTAGTTGGGGGAGAAAGTCTTTGCATTGTTGTGTCTCATGTCAATTTTCCTTAAATATATAAAGATACCACATGTGTTAATCATCCAACAAGGGGTTTAATTGACTTCCCTACATAAGCTTTTGGCTCAGGCCTACTGGATTTCTCTCTTGGTTGTGGACTAGATGGAGAGGATTGATACATTAGAAGCTTCAGCATCTCCTCTGATCATAGGGGGTACATAGGCCTGAAACTAGCTAGACTGTGCCACAATATGAATAATACCAACTAGTATGGAACTCTTGGGCAGTTTTCTTAACCTCACTGTTGTTATGTTCCAATTTAATCCAGAGAATAAAATGAAGAATTTTTTAAAAATCTGATATCTTAATTTTTTACTTATGGGTACCACTCTGTGAAATATTTCACTCTTGAGAAAGTCATTTCCTCTTCTTTTCATAAGTCCTGACACTGAAGCATCCCATAGTTTTCACAGGACAGGGACTTTTTGCCTTTTTTTGTATCCCCAGTGTTTAGCTTAGTGCCTAAGGTGCTTAATAAACATTTAACAATTAATTGAGGGAATTAAATATAGACAAATACATACATTGATCTTGTCCTTTTCCTGGATTATGAAAGCACCCAAATCAATCAATAAATCACTAGGCATTTATTAAATACTTACTTTGTCCTGGGTATTCTGCTATGTACTATGGATATACATATGAAGAATCAAATGAGCTCTACTTGCAAAGTGCTCCCAAATCAAGAACATCTGGGATTCATAATAGGAACTGGGACAAGGAATAGTTTTCACTCTCTCAATTTCTAGGTTAAAGAAAGAAGATTTCCTAGGACTCATCCACAGAAGTAATTCTCTCAGCTACACTCCTTTCCTTCCCACTCTGTTCTGTTCTGTTCTATGGCCCTTACAGCTCCCTGGATAGTCTTTTCCAACTGTGATGGATCCCCCTGATTCTCCTTTCCTCCTTCAAGCATGCAGGATTCTTAAGTAGCTGACAATATTGTTGTTTCTATTCAGAGCTGGAGAGCAGATCCTTTCCATCCAGTTACATATAAACCATAATATTCACAACGGTGATTTTTTGTTTTTTTTTTGTAGAAAAAAAACTGGAAACAAATTGGATGCACACTGGCTAAACAAATTGTGGCATATGAATGTAATATTATTGTCCAAGCTAGGACACATATGAGAAATTGAGAGAAATATAGGAAGATTTCTATGAACTGACATTGAGGGAAGAATACAGAACCAGGAAAACAATATGCACAATGATGACAACAATGTAAATAAAAACAACAACAAATTGAAATTCTTTGCTATGATTAGGAAAAAAGAAATTTTCAACCTGCAGGTGATATAAAGAAATTTATTTCCCCCCTTAATATTGAAGATATAAAAAACTCTGAGTATGAAATGTTGTATATGAATCTAACCAGTGTGTAGCTGGTTTTGTTTAACTGCTTCTTTTTACTCCCAAAACAAGAATGACCACATTCTAGAAAAAGTTTGGAATATGTTATGGTTTTAAAATAACTCTTTACATAATTTTAAATGTAACAATTTAAGTTATCTAAAGTATCTTCTCTATAAGTGACATAGACTAAGTAACTTCCCTAAGTTCACTTAATAAATGCTGGATGTAAAGGTTTAAATTAAGGTTTCCTTGATGTAAATTTAATGTTATTTCAAACATGCCATACCATATAGTATGTTCTATGACTGAAAAAATTTTGACCTCTCCTGTAAAATAAATTCTATATTTATCTAGGCTGCAGAAATAATCTACTCTTTAAACCTAGGGGGTTCCCTATTATCTCTGGAATAGAATATAGAATCTAATTTGCCTTTACAAATCCTTTATAACTTGATTCTTACCTACCTTTCCAGGCTTCTTATACTTTTACTTCCCTCTTTGTTCTCTGTCATTCGTCCACACTGGCCTTCTTGCTTTTCCTCATAGATGATGTCATCACCTGATGCTTTCTTTTTTCTATCCTTCCTTCCTTCCTTCCTTCCTTCCTTCCTTCCTTCCTTCCTTCCTTCCTTCCTTCCTTCCTTCCTTCCTTCCTTCCTTCCTTCCTTCCTTCCTTCCTTCCTTCCCTTCCTTCCTTCCTTCCTTCCTTTCTTTTCTTCCTTTCTTTCTTTCTTTCTTTCTTTCTTTCTTTCTTTCTTTCTTTCTTTCTTTCTTTCTTTCTTTCTTTCTTTCTTCTTTCTTTCTTTCTTTCTTTCTTCTTTCTTTCTTTCTTTCTTTCTTTCTTTCTTTCTTTCTTTCTTTCTTTCTTTCTTTCTTTCTTTCTTTCTTTCTTTCTTTCTTTCTTTCTTTCTTTCTTTCTTTCTTTCTTTCTTTCTTTCTTTCTTTCTTTCTTTCTTTCTTTCTTTCTTTCTTTCTTTCTTTCTTTCTTCCCTCCTTCCCTCCTTCCCTCCCTCCTTCCCTCCTTCCCTCCTTCCTTCCCTCCTTCCTTCCTTCCTTCCCTCCTTCCTTCCTTCCTTCCTTCCTTCCTTCCTTCCTTCCTTCCTTCCTTCCTTCCTTCCTTCCTTCCTTCCCTCCTTCCTTCCTTCTTCTCTCTCCTTTCCTTGACTTACTATCAATTCTAAGACAGAAGAGCCATGAGGACTAAATGACCAGGGTTAAGTGACAATCCCTTTCTTTTCACTGGTTATCCCTCATGTTTGAAAATCTTTCCTTCCTCACCTCCATGTTTTGGATTCAATGATTTCCTTCTAATATTAGCTTAAATATATATATATATTTTTTGCAAGAGACCTTCACTTATCTCCCCTTTACTGGTCCTCCAATACTCCCAGGACCAATGCTAGTGCCATCTCTCTGAGATTACTCTCCCTTCCATTTACTCTCTCTCTCTCTCTCTCTCTCTCTCTCTCTCTCTCTCTCTCTCTCTCTCTCTCTCTCTCTCTCTCTCTCTCTCTCTCGTAGACATAACTATTTGTAGGTTCTCTCCTAATTAAATTTTGAGTTCCTTGAGGGCAGGGTCTGTGTTTTTACTTTTTGTTTCTCCTGTGCTCAGCCTATGCTAAGTGCATAGAAAGCATTTAAATGCTTGTTGTAGAATATATAGTATAATATTACAGTTTTTCTTCTACCTCTCTTCTCATTTTACTACTGCCAGAAATGCTTTGCACATGAGTTTTACACCTAAAGCACATGGCCCCTCATTCTATCTTCACATGAGATAGGGAATAGTTGGTCCGCATTGTCTATACACCTCATACATTTTAAATCTATTTATTGTACTCTTCATATTTCTGTTTTCTACTGAAAATGTAATGAACATATACTATTATTTTCTGATATTGTACATGAATAGTGGTAAGTTTAAGGTTTTGTAGTTTTCATACCCCTAATAAAAAATTAAAACCCTTCAATTATTTGCTTTTTCAGCACCAAATTATACTCTTTTAGAAAAGAGAATTATGCTTCTTTATGCTGATCAAATCAGAAATGAGACCCAGAGATGCTAGAAATTATTCCATGCAGAAAAAAATAGACCTGCTTCAGTGAATCTCCAGCTGTAGTGTCTGATTCTCCACCATATGCCCACACCAGGATAACAGAATTCTGCTTACTTCTGCTTATCAGAAAAGTATCATCTGGTCTCTTGCTCTCAATCTATAGCCCTATTATGTTCTTACTATTCACTTAGAATTGCCCTTTTCTCTCTCTGCTTCTCCCAGATTGCCAATGCAAAAAATCAACCAAAATGAAGCATTTAACTTCCTCTAAGTGGTGTCAGTGTAATGTGTGTTATAGAGTTAAGATGATTTATAACAACTCCATCTTTATTTTATTCAGCCCTCCTAATATACAAAGAATCTGTAATGAGGCTTTGCATCCATCACTATTTTTAGTTCAATCCAATTAAACCCTGAATGTAGGCAGAACACTGTGTTAGGTAACAGAGGAGATTAAAAAAAAGTTCAATTCAATTCAACAAATATTATCATCGACTGTGATAGGTTCTAGACAAAGAGAAAACAAAACAAAATAGTCCCCACACTCAAGAAACATTTACTCTATTGGTGTATACAACATTACAAAAATAAATTAAAATAAATTAGATGCCAAAAAAGTTTACATTGTAGAAAACACTAATAGTAATAATAAGTCAAGGATGACTGTTTTTAGAAAATGTCACCTGAACTACATATGTCTTGAAAGGAGATAAGTATTCTTATAGGAGGGTCATATATATGATACTAGTTTTACTATAAATTATTTTCACTAGGTAGATCTGAAACCCATCTCTATGAGTGGTCTTTTATTTTGTTAAAGACCACATCTGATTGATCTAATATTTTCTTCCTTAAAAAATACCTGCATGTAACTCTGTTCTGATTATGTCTTTGGGACACTTTGTTTGGTAGTGTAATGGTGTGGGGTAGCTCTGGAACCAATATAGCATAGGATCATCATTTCCATTGCTGGACAGTTTTCTTTGATTAGAGGCATGATTATGAGCCATTCATATGGTTCATAACTATACTTCCCAAGTCAGAATTTCTATAATCTTGGCCTTCAAAACTGCCTTTAAGAGACCAAAAGCCATGTCTTTTGTGACACCTAGTGCATCTATAAAACTAGAGAGAGGGGGCAGCTGGGTGGTTCAGTGGATTAAGAGTCAGGCCTATAGATGGGAGGTCCTGGGTTCAAATCTGGCCTCAGACACTTCCCAGCTGTGTGACCCTGGGCAAGTCACTTAACCCTCATTGCCTAGCCCTTACCACTCTTCTGCCTTGGAACACAGTATTGATTCCAAGATGGAAGGTAAGGGTTTAAAAAAAAAATAAAACTAGAGAGATTCCCATGCAAGTGTTCCCCTCAGTGATGACATAGTATGAAAAATTAAAAAAAAAAAACATGGTAAGAGGGTATACACAATAACAATAATACATATAAACACCAAACATGAAGAGGCAACAAAACTAGTCAGATATAATGACAAATCCTGGTATCACGCTGTCAAAGTTAAAGGAAATAATCTTCTTTTCTGTTTATAATCTTTACTGAAACTATCTGGGTTATAAAAGGGAATTATTTCAGGTTGTTCTCTAGTGTCCAAATAAAATGCATCAATAAATTCATTCTTTTCAATGATCTACAAACTCAATGTGAGGAAATAGTGTGACCTGACAGTCAAAAAAGCATAGTGATGTGGGACTGAATTAAGAATTACAATGGTGGTGATAATAGAAGTATGTTCTTCCTTCTGAAAGACAGTGTGTGGTCCTGGGTGCCATATTTTGTTTTTTAAAATATTAAAAATATTTTTATTTTTATTAATTGACTTTATATACACTTGTAAACTTCCACATCTTACCTTACACCTTACCCCCATACACACACTGAACCAAAAGAAAAACCATCATCATAAACATTCATAGTCCAATAAAACAAATTCCCATGTTGACCATATCTAAAACTTCCTCTGTCTCTCTGTCTGTTTCTCTTTCATTCATAACCTCTCTGGCAAAAGGAAAATGTCACATTTCATCTTCCATTTTCTGGAGTAAATAGATTACCCTAATATAGATAGGATACCTAAAATTTGGGGAGTGTAAGGTATGAGAAGAGATATTTTCCAGTCTGAGAGAGACTAGCTAAAGAGACAGTGGGGCTGGGGGGGAGGGGGGTGGCGGAAAGCAAGAAGAAAAAACTGAGAATTCTAGGAAAGAATCAGAAGGTTGAAGGTCCAAATGGCAACTTCACTTCCAGCTGGGAGCCAGAGGAGGGGGGTGGATTTCCTATGCTGAAACGAAGCCCATTTCTTGGGAGATTTACTGTCCCTTCTGAATCCTTGAATACCTCCACTCAACTCTCAGTGGCAGCAGTCTAAATTTCTCAGTGGGACTGTGGATTTGGACTTTTGAAGGGAGCCATCCACAGATCCCTTCCAAGGATTTCTCTCTCCCTTATCTGTCTCTGGACTCCTATATTCAAGATTTAGTTAGCTGGAGAGTAAGGATTAAAAGGCAGTTGGCAAGAAAGAAGAGAGATCAAGACTGAGAAGCCTTCAACCCCTAGACTTTGGAGGGCCAACATGCTAGAAGAGACAATTTGTAGGGCTTCTATGTTTACCCACTTTTCTACCCGATATCCTTGCTATGCCTTCCCTGCTTGAACCCCAATAGATTACCTGATATTTAAGATTTAGGTCTGGGCCAGACCTGATTGAAGATTTGGGGAGGATCATACACCTCCCCCAAAAGGGGGTTGACTTCTAGATCCCAGTAATTCAAGATTGCCTGGTCCAAGGAACTGACATCTTTCCTTGGCAGTTGAGTAGTCCTAAGACATTGAAAGGGACTGACAGTTAATGTCCCTGGGGGAAGCAGAGGCATAAGAAATCATCTTGCCTCTCAAGGATAGATTGGACCTCAGGAGCCCTAGGTCCCTCGGAGGAATCTTGACATCTCAGTGAGCCATTCCCTCTCTACTCTCCTGTCCTCCATCTCCCAGAAAATATTCTCTGGGGAGACATACTCCCCTTTCAAGGGAACAGGACTTGGTTTATCTCCCCCCAGAAGGAAGGGAGGAAAAGAACGATCTCTTCACTTTCTCAACCCCATTATCTCTTTCTCCCCATCATCACCATCTCTTCTCCAAATTCCCTTATTACTGGAGGCTAATTTTCTATGTAGAATGGTTGTTACAATCTAATTTTTTTCTCTCCTGATTATACTCACTTCATTCTACATCAGTTCATAAAGGTCTTCCCACTTTCCTCTGAAACTGATCATTTTATAATTTCTTATAGCATATAATATTTTATTACACTAACACACTATGGTTTGTTTAGTTATTCCTGAAAGAAGGACAGTCCTTTAGATCCAGTTTTGAACTTCTGTATTTTAGGAAAGAAAGTGACAAACTGGAGTGTCTAAAAGAGGGTATTCAGGATAGTGTGAAAACTGGGCAATATGCCTTATGAGGACTAGTGGTACAAACTCGCACTGTTGACTTTGCATAAAAGAAAACTGGATAAGGGAGTCCTGGAGGCTGTTATTAATATTTGAAAGGTTGTCATATGGAAAAAGTTCTTTGTGGTGCAGAAAGCCAGAACTAGAGGCAATTAATAGGTGTAAGTTGCAGAGAGGTAGATTTACATTTAATAAAAAATCTTAATGGATAGAGCTGTCCCATATGCTAAGGTGACTGACATCCTGATCATGGCTATGATCTGTGGCAGCAGAATAAGTAACTTGGCTGAGTCCTTACCTGGTTAGATATGCAAAGATTTTCACCATATTTTCCTCTGATTAAAACTAAATCTAACTATAAAAAGAAATAATTTCAGCACTTTTACTAGAAGCTAAAGATTTTCCCCATTTGATAAATGGTCAACAGATATGAATAGACAGGTTATGGATGAAAAAATCAAAGCTATTTATAACTATATAAAATACTCTAAAATAGTATTAATTAGAGAAATGCAAATCAAAATAACTCACAGATATCATTTCTGGCCTATAAAACTGATTAAAATGGTAAAAGGGGAAAATGACAAATGTTGGAGGGAATGTGGGAAAATGGGGACACTAAATACACTGTGGGTAGAATTGTGAACTCATCTGACCATTTTGGAGAGTAATCTGTAATTACATCCAAAGAATTCTGTATGCCTTTTGACCTAGCAATACCACTATTAGGTTTATTTCCCAAGATGATCAGGGAAAAAGAAGAACTTATACGTTCTTAAATATTAATAGCAGCTCTCTGTGGTGACAAACAATTGGAAATTGAAAGGATACCCATCAATTGGGGAAATGGCTAACCAAATTGTGACCTGTGATTATGATGGAATACTAATGTACCATTAGAAGTAATGAACAGGCATTTCTGGGGGTGAGCCTAGATGGGGGAGTAAACCAGAACAGTTCCATGTCACCACAAGAATCCTCTCCAACCAAGATTAAAATGTCACCACAAAAGAAATACAAGAGAGAAAGAACCAACAAGGAGACAGAGTGAAAAAACTTTCAAGAAAAGAAAAAACCCAAAATGTAGGGAGAGAACATCTAGGGCTTTGGGGTGAGAGAACAGAGTCATCAAGAGACTGTACCAATAAGGGAAGAGCAAGTCAAGAGCAAACCAGCACCCCTCCCCCTGCACTCCAAATCTGCTGTCTCAGGTTCTTAACCTAAGATCAAACAAACACTCAGATTCTGAGATCCTGCCTGGGCAAATAGTGGTACAAGCCAACTCTCTCCCCTTGAAATTTCAAACCTGTGGAGGAGTTCAGAGTCCCATCCCAGGGCAGTCTGGAATGAAGTCCAATGCTCCATGTGGGCTCAGAACAAAGACAGAAATCACAGTCTGGGTTTGGGATAAGGACATAGTTCACACCTTGGGGTGAGGACCCAGTACAAAGGGGAGGGAGTGATCTTTTTGGCCAAAACTAAGGGCAGAACTCCAGAATAGGACAATCAAGAGTGATTAGATCAAGAACATGGTAAAACCAAAAAATTGAGACCAAACCTTGGACTAGAATTTGATCAGCCCCTGACCTACTCAAGTTCATAGTGAGATCTAAAGCTTACTCCAAAGCTTAAGGCAAGTCTTTACACTATCAATATTTCAAGAATCAATTGAATCACCAAGGGGAGAGAGCTCTCAGAGCTCTCATCCCTCAGACCATCCCATCATCCTACAAAAACTGAAACTTGTAAGAACCCAGAAAATAAGTTATAAATAGCATCAAGGAAGGACTGAAGTTTCAGAGGGTACCCCAACTTCTTAGAAAACAGAGTCTAGGGGGCAGCTGGGTAACTCAGTGTACTGAGAGCAAGGCGTAGAAATGGGAGGTCCTAGGTTCAAATCTGATCTCAGACACTTTCCAGCTGTGTGACTCTGTGCAAGTCACTTAACCCCCATTGCCTAGCCCTTACCACTCTTCTGCCTTGGAGTCAATACTCCAAGATGGAGGTAAGGGTTTTTTAAAAAAAGAAAAGAAAACAGAGTCTACCTAAAATTAGAAAGAAAACATTAGCAAACAACAACAACAAAAAACCACCTAAATCTAAAAAAAAATTTATGGAGACAAAGAGCAAGGTACAGACACAGAAGAGGACAGTGAAAACAAAGGAAACATATGCAAAGTCCAAAAGAAAAGTATAGATTGGACATACATTCTGGAAGAGCTCAAAAAAGATAAAAAAACAATTAAGAGAGGTAGATGAAAAATGGGAAAGAGAAATGAAAGTGATGCAAGGAGAAATGAAAATGATTCAAGAAGAAATTGCCTAATTGAAAAAGGAAAACCAAAAACTGATAGAAGATAATCAGGTTTTAAAAATCAGTATTGACCATCTAGAAACTAAAGTTTTCATGAAAACAAGAAACAACAAAACAGAATCAAAGGAATTAAAAAAAAACAGAGGAAAACACAAAAATATCATATTTAAAAAACAACTGACATAGAAAAAAGATCCAGGAGAGTGAATCTGAGAATTATTGGACTACCTGAAAGTCAAGGAAAAAACCTTGGACATCTTATTACAAGAAATTATCAAAGAAAACTGCCGAGATATCTTTGAGCAAGAAGAAAAATTTTTCCAGAAAGAAATCCTCAAATGATAATTTTTGGGAACATAATAGCTAAATTTAAGAACCACCAAGCTAAGGATAAAATCGTTAAAGCAGCCAGAAAGAAACAATTAAAATACTATGTAGCTACAATCATGATCACCCACAGGACTTAGAGGCTTCTAAATTAAAAGACTGAAAGGCATAGAATATGATATTCAGGAAGACAAAAATTTGGGTTTATAACCCAGGGTCACCTATTCAGCAAAACTGAGTATATATATGGGGAAAAATGGATATTCAATAAGATAGAAGATTTACAAGCATTCCTGAGGAATAAGCCAGATCTAAGCAAAAAATCTGAAGTCCAAACATAAGAAGAGAAGCCCCAAAAGGTAAGCAAGAGAGAGGGACTCATTGAAGTCAAAAGGTTTATATGCCTATGAGGAAAAAGGGTAGCTGTAATTCTCAAAAATTATTATTAGTATTAGAGAAGATAGAAGGAATTTACTCAGATTGGGAAAGTAAGCTGATTATAAGGATATGAAGTATATTAGAATATAAGATATGAGATGTATGTAAATGTGATGAAATGAAATGATATGTATGCATATGAATCATATGTAAAAAATCAAGGGGTGAAAGAGAGGGTGCACTGAGAGCAAAAGGGAAGGGAGAGATAGAATGGGGTAAATTATATAACATATAGAGGCATGGAAAATAATTATATAGAGGGAAGGCTAAGGGTGGTGATGGGCAATGTTTAAACTTTACTTTTATCCTAACTGGTTCAGAGAGGGAAAAGCAAGTATACTCAGTGGGGTATAGAATTCTATCTTACCCTACAGAGAAATAGAAGGAAAATAAGAAAAGGGAAGGGGGAGGTAATTGATTGGGAGTAGGGATGGGGGTGGGAGACAAAAAGCAAAATATTTGTGAGGAGGAATAGAGTGAAACAGAGTGAAAGGGAATACAGCAGACCCTAAAAGGGATAATATGATGGAAGGAAATACAGTTAGAAATCAAAAAGCTAAATGTGAAAGGGATGAACTTACCCATAAAATGAAAGCAGAGAACAGAGTGGACTAAAAACCAGAATCCTGTTGTTTACAAAAAATACATTTGAGGTAGAATAACACACACAGCATAAAGGTAAAATGCTGGGGTGGAATTGATTTTGAATCTCATCTAAAGTTGAAAAAAAATCAGAAGTAGCAATCATCATATCAGACAAAGGTAAAGCAGAAATTTATCTGTGTGAGAGAGGAAAGCAGATTCATTATGCTGGAAGACCAACTCAAGCAGTGGAAGGGCAGGAAGGACAGAGAATTCCAGAGAAGCAACAGAGGAAGTGAGAAGATCCAAGAAGTTAACATACTTCTCTTTGGGGAGCCCTCAAGAGAGGTTAGGTTGAGAGAACATCTGAGTCTTGATCATCCTTCTGTGAATCCAGATCCCCTGAGTCCAGTGGCAGACAACAGGAGTGGATAGGACTTTGATATAAAGCTATCCACCCCAGGAAGATTTCCTTTCTATCCTAAAGCAGTCATTGAATTTCATGTCATAACTAGGACAGTTAAAAGTCAGGACAGCTCTTACAATTGACCCCCAAGAGTCAGGCAGGCAAAGTCTGACTCTGCAGGATTTTAGGAGAAGGGTTCAATTGTTAATTTTTAGGGATCTCACTTACTCTGCCTCTTGTGTGTTCCTCAAGAATAAATAGCTATTTTTATAGATCAAGTGCCTGTTTGTAATATTTAGGGAGAGGGACCTGAAGCTTTGGGGAGGAGAACTATACTTCCTCCCAAGGGAAAAAGAAGCAGTTCAGTCCTGGAATTTACTTCTACCCAGTCTCTGAAGAAATATAGTTTGTAACTGTGAAGACAGACAGTGTGGGTTTACTGAGGAAAGAGTGCTGAGAAACATCTATCCCCCATCTTCATCCTTTAGTTCCATTCCATCTCTACCACACTCTAGTCCTGAATTAAGTGGTGGGGGACTCCATTTCTCCCCCTCTATTACATCTGATTAAAAGAGATGAGGAAGGAAATCACATTTTGCTAAAGGGTTGTAATGGGGAACTGTCCTAGAGGGATGTGAGAAGATACAAACAACCTAGGAACTCCCCAGGGCCTGTAAAGCACAAACTCCTTGACTTTTAAAAAATAAAGTTTATTTTATAAAGGGAATAATGGAAACTGGTGGGTAAGACCCTAACACTATTAAAACTAACTGTATCCAACTTCTAAGTCTCCTGAGGAAGGAGAGCCTTTTCTTTCTTCTCTGGGCCCTGCCTACCTAAAACCCTTCCCCACACTATCAGACTCTATCCTAATTTTCCCACTAGTTATTAGCAAAATAAAGGAAAATCCTGGCTTTGGCTGCAATAAGTAACCCAAAGTAACAGATGAAAATCTTTGGATTACCTAACCCCAAAAGGATTTCTGGCAGAGGGACCCCTGGCAGATGATCTCTGGACTCAGGAAAAAATGGTTTCCTCCAAACAAATTCTCTACCAAGAAGTCCAAAATTTCTCCACAAAATTTTGACTATCTTGGGAAAATCTTTAAGAGCAAAACCCTTTCAGCTTGGTGGAAATTCAGGATGAGAGTCCAACATATTTCCAGCTTAAAGATAATCCAAGAAGGAAGGAAGTAAAGTCATTTTCAGTTCAAACTCATACAATTCCTTTCTCCTACCCAGAATCCTCTCCCAGGGCTTGTATTAAAATTCTCTTCTTTTAACTAATCTTTGAAAACAGTCTATCCTTAACTTATAATCCTACAGGGTACTATAAAGAATGAATTAATATCATTACTAAACATGCACCAAATGGTATAGCATCTAGATTTCTAAAGGAGAAATTAAAGGAGCTGAAGGAAGAAATAGTAAGACCACACTAGTGGAGCATCTCAACCTACCCTTTTTGGAATTAGATAAATTCAACCAAAAAATAAGAAAGAAGTAAGGGAAGTGAATGAAATTTTAGAAAAATTAGAGATAATAGATATCTGAAGAATACTTAATAGGGATAAAAAGGAATATACCTTCTTCTCAGTAGTACATGGTATGTATACAAAGACCAACCATGTATCAGGGCACAGAAATGTTGCAAACAAATGAAGAAAAGTAGAAATAATAAATGCATCTTTTCAGATCATAATGCAGTAAAATTATAATTAACAAGGGTCTATGGAAAGGCAAATTTAAAATGAATTGGAAACTAAATAATCAGTTCTTCAAAGCTGGTGGGTCAAAGAAGAAATCATAGAAACAATTACAGACTTCATTAAGGAAAATGACAATGAGGAGACAACAAATCAAAATCTACAAAATACAGCAAAAGCAGTACTTAGGAGGAACATGTATATCTCTGAGTGCCTATATAAACAAAATTGAGAGGGAGGAGACTAATGAATGGGGCTTGCAACTAAAAAATTTAGGAAAAAAAATAAATTAAAAATCCCCAGATAAAAATTAAATTAGAACTCATAAAAAATAAAGGAGACATTAATAAAATTGAAAGTAAAAGAACTATTGAACTAATAAATGACTAGTAGTTGGTATTTTGAAAAAAATCCAAATAATATAGATAAAGTACTAGTCAATTTAATAAAAATATAAGTAAAAGAATCATATTAACAGTATCAAAGATGAAAAGGGTGATCTCACCTGGAATGAAGAGGTATTAAGATAATTATTAAGAAGTATTTTGCCCAATTATGTGGCAATAAATATGACAATCTAGGTGAAATGGGTGAATATTTACAAAAATATTAACTGCCCAGAATAATAAAAGATGAAATAGAATTTTCACACAATCCCATATGAGAAAAAGAAATTGAACACGTAATCAAGGAACTTCTTAAGAAAAAATCCACAGGGCCAGATGGATTCACAAGTGAATTCTATAAAACATTTGAAGAACAACTAACCCCAATATTATAAAACTATTTGACAAAATAAACAAAGAAAGAGTTCTACCCAATTCCTTTTATGAAACAAATATATTGATTCCAAAGCCAGGTAGACTAAAAACAGAGAAGGAAAACTACAGACCAATCTCCTTCATGAACATAGATTCAAAAATCTTTAATAAAATACTAGGAAAAATACTATAGCAAGTTATCAAAAGGATTATTCACTAAGACCAGCTGGGATTTATATCAGGAATGCAAGGATGTTTTAATATTAGGAAAACCATCCACAATATTGACCATATCAATAATGAAACCAACAGTATCCCCTAGTATCTCTCTAGTCAAGCCAGAGTATCCCAGTTATTACAACCAAAACTATCTCCCTCAGGATCCTATTTCTAATACAGATGTGGCTTCAAAGTCAGGAAAGAGTAGTATTCAAGTACATCCTATGACATCTGGCTGTTTCATCCTACACAAAGTGACTATCATTCTCTCAATGTTTTAAGCAAATTTTAGAGGATCTTAAAGAATTTGTTGAGTTGAATTTATAGAAGTGCCTCCCCTCAAGCTCCTTACAACCAAAGGAAGTACAGATTTAGCCTCTATTCCCTATACCTATCCTGATAATATGGAAACCAGTGGTACTAAATAGGCCCAGATTATGTGTCAATTGAAAGAGGATTCTTCTCATCACTAGGGTACTCAGAATGCCTTGGAGGCTGATTATCACACAGGTATGCATTTTACTCTGAGAGAATATTCCATACACTTGGTTTCAGAATTATTGTCATGCAATTCTGTAGCACCACAAAAAGAAAAAAAAATGCACACTAAGAGGTGTGCATCAATCAAACTCGGGGGAAGTACAATGGGCCTTGAAATCTCCATGTAAGAAAATAATGAGAACAGCCATGTCTAATTTTGCAAGGCATATAATTTTTCTCAGAATTTAAAGAGATCTCAGAAGAGCATCTGAACAAGCACCTTTCTATAGTGTACCTGACAATAAAGTTAGCTATTCAGTTTTTGCTTAAAGACCTTCAAAGGTTAGGTAGACAGAAGGAATCTATTACATACTAGGATATCTCTTTCCCACTTTGACAAGCTCTAATTATTGGGAAATTTGCCTGACATCAAGTCTAAATTTGTCTTTTTACAATTCTATCCTAATTCTGTCTATAGGGAATCTAATGTTACTTTCCTGACAACCTTTCAAATACTTTTAAGAAACAATTAGCTCTTACCTTAACCTATACCTTCACCCTAAATCTTCTCTCACACCTTCTGTCTTAGAATCAATACTGTGTATTCCAAGGCAGAAAAGCAATAAGGGCTAGACAATGGGGGTTAAGTAACTTGCCCAGGGTCACACAGCTAGGAAGTGTCTGAGGCTAAAAATTTGAACCCTAGGACCTCCTGTCTCTGTGTCTAGCTCTCAGACCACTGAACTATCCAACTGTCCCAGTAACCCATTTATCAACCAATTCTCCATGGCAAGATGTTCAAATCCATAGCATTCCGGTTGCTTCTTCTATACTAATCTATTAGGTTATCAATGCCCTAAGTTGAACAGAGTGTGCCAGGTACATCATGTTCAAAGAAGAATACTGAGAGATATCATATCTCCCCAAAACAATATAAAATCATATTTGTTTCCTAGTGGCTATATCAAATTTTTTGACTCATTTTAAGCTTGTGGTCCACAAAAGTCTCCATTTGTGGACATAATTTAAAAAATTTAACCTAATGGGCACAACTTGTATGTTGAAGTTAGTTGTAATTATTACAGAAATTATCAATAAGACTATAAATTGTGACTAATATTCAAATCATAATCTTTGAAAATTTATGAATCTGTGATGTTTGTTGTTGTTGTTGTCATCATCATTAAAGGCTTTGATGGACCCAGAAGTTTCCATAGCACTCATTTCACTCTATAGTTTGGGGAAGAGAATATAGGACCAATTCAAGAAGTTTCTGGTTTGGTAGGGGTCAGAAACATAATGGTAATAAATCACAATAGAGAAGGAGATGAATGGTCCCCAAATGGGAAAAGTGTCTGAACCAGAAATAATATAAATGCTAGGAATCAAAACATATTAAGAGGTTTCTGATAGCTAACATTTACATAGCATTTAATGTTTGCAAAGCCTTTATGTTATATTATCTCACTTGATTCTTACAATAATACTGGCTTATTATTCTCATTTTATAGGTGAGGAATCTGAGGTTGAAAGAGGTTAAATAATTCAGTCTGGGTCAGATAGTGTTTGAGGCAGGATTTTAATTCTTTCTAACAGAATGTCCAGCACTTTATTCACTACATCAACAGACACAGACCAGAGTTAAGGCTATTAGCATTTGGAACTAGGCAAATAACAGCATTGAGTTAAAGAAGTGAACTAAAATGACTATACTCAGTTTAATTGATTTTGTTCAAATACACATTAAAATGCTGAAACTTTAGCAAGCCCTTTCCTTGCTCTGGTCATTTGTACGTGATTATCTGGAGTAGAAATGGTAAGTGCCCCACTCCCTATAATTACTCCAAAGCCAGCAAATTTCTTCTCTCAATTCTAATTCTTACTAAAATGTGATGCCACTAACTTAACGTAGTTTATATTTGTGGGTTTACAAAATAGAATTCATCCCTACTGGCTTCTCCCATTTCCTTTTGTGCTTGACTGGGTCAGGCCAAATTCACTTTTAAGTTTCATATTAAGTCTCTACAGTATGAAACCTTTTGCTATTTCTTCCCTTATGGTAACAACTAAGTCCAAATAGAATCAGAGAAATATGGCATCATCAACACTTTGTTTTTTTAAAACCATGATCTAAAAATGGTACAACTTATCCAGAAGTGTATTTTCTTTGATAATTTAGACATGTGCTCAGTAGTATTAATTGCAACTTGTTTTTCAGCTCTTCATAATTTTTATGTATGTAAAGACAGAAACTCCCACCCAAATCATTTGCCTGAGTATATCAAGGGCAGTCCCAACACCTGGGAGCAGTGAAGTACAACACAAAAAGGGCAATTTCTGACAACGGATTTAATCTTGATGCAAAATTAAGCTTATCAATTACAAATGAAAGAAATTGAATAGAAATACAATAATTAATTTCATTGAAAAGAACTGAAAAGTTATTGGTGACATTTGGCAGAAGGAAGGAAAATAAAGGGGTCTGGGCAACCCAATACATAACACACAGGGAGCTGTCCAATAGGAACACACACAATATTCCTATGAATTGGATCAGATGTAATGGAAATTAAATCTTCCAAGTCAAGAATACTGATGCATAGAAGGACATAAAGAAACCAAGACAAGGAAATATAGAACAACTGAAAAGTCAATTTGAACAAAGTTCCTTTCAAATGTCTGAGTGGGAAGCATGCAAAGGACCACATATTTGCTTGGAGCATTCCCCTGAGACAGATGAAGAGGTAAATGCTTCCAGCAGCACATGCCTCAAGGGATACAGGATGACAGTTGCAGGAAGTCCTTGAAATATGTGGGCCAGATAAACTCATTCTCACCAATTTGGTTTTAAAGAGGTCATCAGCATCACTGAAAAGAATCTATTCCCATAACTTGTGACTTTGGTGAAAAGACAAGTACACTGTTCTTGCCAATGTAACAATGCCAAAGGAAATTGAAATATGATTGGATCAACAAATTCAGAAAAACATCAACTGTTCCAGATCAAGCCTGTCAGCTCCAAATGCAGTTGAGTTATAGTTAGAATCTAATGTTTCCTTCAAACAATGCCACATTGCCCCATGGGGATCGAGTTATGATTTCAAAGAGAATTTTCTAGCATTGAAGTAGCTATTTGATAATCATATACTAGCTACCATTATTTTACTAGTCCAGGATTCATATATTATTCTTTATGTAGCAGTCCACTCCTAGCTATGGGCAAGGGAAACAGTTGGTATGTACAGATTGTCTTAGAAGAGAGCATGCTCAGTCTTGAGCATGCTCAGTATTGCACATGGCTGGGAAGGCCTCTGACCACTGACCCCAGATTCCCCCAGGTTAGGCGGGAACACAGGTTTCTTTGTGCTCACCTGGTTGAGAGAAACCACACCTATACCTTGTCATTAACCAATGATAATCATCCCTATGTACTGTGTATATTTGCATATCAAAGAGATTAAATATGCCTCAGCCAGCTCCACCTTTCTCTCTTCTACTCTTCCTCCCTTCCAGCTTGCACTGATGCCTGTCCTTGCTGGAGCCTGGCCAAAGGCCAGGCTCCATCTCTAATCTTTCTCTATCATCTCTCTGACCTGTGTGGTATTGAATCTGGATCTCTGGACTGGTAAAGGCTTTCAGAATGGTCCTTTGATCAGAGCTTGGCTGTGGCTTATTGATAATTAATAAAGACTCATTCCTGCCACCTCATATCTCTAATTCGACTCCGTCATCCCCCTTGTGGTATCTAAAACTTCTATCCTTTCTCTGTCTTCCTACCTTAAAGCTTCTCTCTCCCCTTGGAGGAAGCTTTACTTTAAAAATCAAAGAAGGGAAAATAAAATACAGAAGCTGAAAAAAGCTTCAATAATCTTCTTATAAAATATTATCGACCACATAATACACAAATCATTGTCCTGATCAAAGTTGCCTGGCAAATTGGTGTGACAGACAACCATGATCAGCCTTAACTACCAAGAAAAATAGATAGATGTTATTCAATATTTCCCCAAGGGGTGAAAAGAACCTCTTGAGTCAAAAAGTAACCCTCCCTGAATTGGGCTTGCCTGGGTACAGGAAATTCCCTCCCTTAACTTTTTTGATTATGGTCCTTGTTAAATTGTAAATATGAGTGTTCCCCCAGGAGAATATAAACTCCTTGAAGTTTCAGATTTTCTTTTGTCCACTTCACTTACACTGCCACCACCTTAGTTTAGGTCCCCATTACTTCCAACTTGTACTATTGCAAGGCTTCCAAATCATGATGATGTCTCTTCCCTTTCAATCTACCTTTCAAAAAGTTTCCAAAGCAATTTTCCTAAAGTAGAGGTATTACCATGCTATATCCCTTCCTAAACTGGCTATATTTCTAGGTTTATTATATATTATTTAAAGCTTCCTAAGGGGAGAGAAGCTTTAAGGTAGGAAGATAGAGGAAGGATAGAAGTTTTGGATACCACGAGGGGGATGGCGGAGCCAAATTATAAATATGAGGTGGCAGGAATGAGTCAGAAATCCAGGCCTTATTAATTATCAATGAGCCTCAGCAATACTTCGATCAGTGGACTACTCAGAAGGCTTGTACCCATCCAGTGATCCAAACTTAATGCCACACAGGTCGGAGAGATGATAGAGAAAAGAAAGTGCCTGGCCGAAGGCCAGGTCCCAGGTGAGAGAGATAGAGAAGGATTAAAGATAGAGCTTGGCCAGAGGCCAGGCACTTTCTTTTCTCTATCATCTCTCTGACCTGTGTGGAGCAAGGACAGACATCAGTGAGAGCTGAGATCCAAGTGAAGAAGAGAGAGAAGAGAAGAGAGAGGTGGAGCTTGCTGCTCCCTGTATTTAATCTCTTTGATATGCAAATATACACAATACATAGGGATGATTATCATTGGTTAATGACAAGGTATAGGTGTGGTTTCTCTTAGCCAGGTGAGCACAAAGAAACCTGTTTTCCCGCCTAACCTGGGGGAGGCTGGGGTCAAGGGTCAGAGGCTTTCCTAGCCAAGCACAAGACTGAGCATGCTCAAGACTGAGCATGCTCTCTTCTAAGACAATCTGTACATACTAACTGTTCCCCTTGCCCATAGACAGGTGTGGACTGCTACATTATTGCCTTTCTCATATTCTACAGGCTACTTGAACTGGCTTTCATGCTCTTCCTTACACATATTCCACCTCTACACCCTGTGGCATGGCCGATAGGGTATTGGACTTGCCATTAAGAAACTGGTTTCAAACCCGCCTTAGTCCTCTACCAATTGTGTTACCCTGAGCAAGGGCCTTAATCTCAGCATACCTCAGTTTCCTCAAATGAGATGCCAAGGATAATATCAATGGAATATTTTAGCAGCTCTATTCTGACAACAGTTACTGTAAAGGTTAAACCTACAGGTGGCTATTTGGATTTTGATTAGTCAGGCATGAGGTATATTGGTAGAGAAAAAAAAAAGAGGAAAAGGAAAAAGAACAGATGGGAAAAATAGGATGAAGAGAAATACACAGTAAGGTGTGTCAAAAGTTATAATACGACAAAGGCATTTTATCACATAACAAAGGCATGTCATTGCTAGAATTGTTTACTTAGATGACAGAGCCACATGATATAGGTGAGCTATCACGTGATGGATATCAAAATGATGTGCCATCACATGACAGAGGTTTGTCATCACATGATGGAGATGTGTCATCACATGACCAGTACACCAACACATGACTTAGACATTTTAATGCATGCCAAAAACACCTATGACAGATGTGTGGTGGTGCATGTTGTATGCACACCATGACATGTCACTACATAGCAGGGATGTGCCATTGCATACTTTCATGTGACAGACATGTCACAATATGTTGTCACATGCTCAGAACCTATAATGATATGTTGTCACATGATCAAGGTGTATTATAACATGCCATGTGTTTCTCTATTCTATAGAGTCTTTTATTCCCTCCACTAGTGGAGACCTACATAGAGATTATATTCAAGTTAAAATCTAGGATTTCATTGAGGCAGCTCAGGGCAGTATCAATACAATTAATAATTAAATTTGAGGGATAATCCCAATCTAGCCTCAGCCTCTTCATTGTCTTTCCTGTGAATTCCAACTTCCTATAACCTTTCCATTGTTTTTGAGCATGCCTTTATCCTTTCAATCATCTAGGTTTGCAAACTTGAAGAGATTCTTGATTCTTTCTTTACCCTCACCCCTATATTGAATCCAAATCACATAATACTGGAGATGGAAGAGACAATATAAACCATCTCATGGAACTCATACTTGAAAACAACCAATCCTTATAACACTGTACTCAACAAATGTTCATCCATACTTCCCCTGAAGACATCTAATGAGAGAGAACCTGCTACCTCTCCAAGAATCTCATTCCACTTTGATAGCTTTAATTATTAAGACTTTTCTCCTTATCTAAAGTCTAAATTTTCCTTTTTGCAGCTTCTACCCAATTCTGGTTCTGTCATCTATAACCAAAAAGAACAAGTCTAATTCATATTCTACTTGATAGCCCATCAGATACTTGAAAACATCTACCAAGGTCCTACTGAGATGTCTCTTCTCCTGGTTAATAATCCTCATTCCTTCAATTGATTCTCACAAGAAAAGAACTTATTATGAATTTCACTATCATGGACACATTCTTTTTGGGGATTCTCCAGCTTATCTCTCATATTCTTCCTCAAATATTTTACATAGTACTAAACACAGTACTGTAGATATGTTAAACCTAGGGTAGAGTACAGCAGGACTTCTACTTTATTCCTAAAAGCTATGTCTTTTTATGCAAACTCAAATCAAATTAATTTTGGGGATTCCCAAATTTTACTGTCAACTAACATTGAATTTATTTTGAACAAACTCCTATATATCCAGGATCTATCCATCATCTAGCCCTGAAGTCTTGAACTGAAAAAACTTATTGCTAAGTTTTGTCATTTCCAACTGTACAATCTTCTTTTAAGCAATTTACCATAGCTTTACTCATGTCATTCCTACCCTATTTCAGATCATAATACCTCTTGCAAGGACTATAAGAACTTTCTAATTGGACTCTTGGCTCCAATGTCTCTGCTAAATAATCGCCAAACTCATCTTCCTAAAGTATGACCACATCACATTATTCTGATCAAGAATTTTCAGTGGCTCCCTATTGACTCTAAGATAGAAGGCAAATTCCATAGTTTGGCATTTAGAAGTCTTCACAGGCTGTCCCTTTCCTACTTTTGCAAGCCAAATGTCCATTATTCCTCTTCCTGCAGTCTATATTTTATTATAATTTTTTTTTTAGTTTTTAAAACATTATTTTATTTGGTCATTTCCAAACATTATTCATTGGAAACAGATCATTTTCTTTTCCACACCCCCCGCCACCCCTCCCCTAGCCAAAGCCCGATTCATCTGGGTATCACATGTATCCTTCCTCTGAACCCATTTCCTTGTTGTTGGTATTTGCATTAGGGTGCTCATTTAGCTTCTCTCCTCGATCATGTCCCCTCAACCTCTGTAGTCAAGCAGTTGCTTTTCCTCGGGGCTTTTACTCCCTCAGTTTGTCCTCTGCTTGAGGATAGTTTTTTTTTCTTTCTTGTAGATCCCTGCAGATTGTTCAGGGACATTGCATTGACATTAATGGAGAAGTCCATTACGTTCAATTATAACACAGTGTGTCAGTCTCTGTGTACAATGTTCTCCTGGTTCTGCTCCTCTCACTCTGCATCACTTCCTGGAGGTTGTTCCAGTCTCCATGCAATTCCTCCACTTTATTATTCCTTTTAGCACAATAGTATTCCATCACCAATATATACCACCATTTGTTCAGCCATTCCCCAATTGAAGGTCATCCCCTCATTTTCCAATTTTTTGTCACCAGAAAGAGTGCAGCTATGAATATTATTGTACAAGTCTTCTTCCTTGTTATCTCTTTGGGGTACAAACCTAACAGTGCTATGGCTGGATCAAAGGGCAGACAGTCTTTTTATCGCCCTTTGGGCATAGTTCCAAATTGCCCTCCAGAATGGTTGGGTCAATTCACAACCCCACCAGCAATGAATTAATGTCCCTACTTTGCCACATCCCCTCCAGCATTCATTACTTTCCTTTGCTGTCATGTTAGCTAATCTGCTAAATTTGAGGTGATACCTCAGAGTTGTTTTGATTTGCATCTCTCTGATTATAAGAGATTTAGAACACTTTTTCATGTGCTTATTAATAGTTTTGATTTCGTTAACTGAAAATTGCCTATTCATGTCCCTTGCCCATTTTTCAATTGGAGAATGGCTTGATTTTTTGTACAACTGGTTTAGCTCTTTATAAATTTGAGTAATTAGATCTTTGTCAGAGGTTTTTGTTATGAAGATTTTTTCCCCAATCTGTTGCTTTCCTTCTAATTTTAGTTACATTGGTTTTGTTTGTACAAAACCTTTTTAATTTGATGTAGTCAAAATTATTTATTTTGCATTTTGTGACTCTTTCTAAGCCTTGCTTGGTTTTAAAATCTTTCCCTTCCCAAAGGTCTGACATGTATACTATTCTGGGTTCACTTAATTTAATTATAGTTTCCTTCTTTATATTCAAGTCATTCACCCATTCTGAGTTTACATTGGTGTAGGATGTGAGGTGTTGATCCAAACCTAATCTCTCCCACACTGTCTTCCCAATTTTCCCAGCAGTTTTTATCAAATAGTAGATTTTTATCCCAAAAGCTGGTGTCTTTGGGTTTGTCATAGACTGTCTTGCTGAAGTCATTTAACCCAAGTCTATTCCACTGATCCTCCTTTCTGTCTCTTAGCCAGTACCAAATTGTTTTGATAACCACTGCTCTGTAATGTAGTTTGAGATCTGGGACTGCAAGGCCACCTTCCTTTGTAATTTTTTTTTCATTATTTCCCTGGATATCCTTGATCCTTTATTCTTCCAAATGAACTTAGTTATGGTTTTCTCTAATTCAGTAAAAAAGTTTTTTGGTAGTTCAATGGGTATGGCACTAAATAGATAGATAAGTTTGGGTAGGATGGTCATTTTCATTATGTTAGCTCTTCCCGCCCATGAGCAATCAATGTTCTTCCAATTGTTTAGATCTAGTTTTAATTGTTTGGAGAGTGTTTTGTAGTTGTGTTCATATAGTACCTGTGTTTGTCTCAGCAGATAGATTCCTAAGTATTTTGTATTGTCTTGGGTGACTTTAAATGGAATTTCTCTTTCTAATTCTTGCTGCTGAACCGAGTTGGAGATATATAGAAATGCTGATGACTTATGTGGGTTTATTTTGTATCCTGCAATTTTGCTAAAGTTGTTGATTATTTTGATTAGCTTTTTGGTTGATTCCCTAGGATTCTTTAAGTAAATCATCATATCTGCAAAGAGTGAGAGTTTGGTCTCCTCATTGCCAATTTTAATACCTTAAATTTCTTTTTCTTCTCTAATTGCTACGTCTAGTGTTTCTAGTACAATATTATATAATAGAGATGATAATGGGCATCCTTATTTGACTCCTGATCTTATTGGGAAGACTTTGAGTTTTTCCCCATTGCAGATGATGTTTGCTGATGGTTTTAGGTATATACTGTTTATTATTTTTAGGAAAGGCCCTTCTATTCCTATACTTTCTAGTGTTTTCAAAAGGAATGGGTGTTGTATTTTGTCAAAGGCTTTTTCTGCATCTATTGAGATAATCATGTGATTTTTGTCAAGTTCCTTGTTTATATGATCAATTATGTGGATGGCTTTCCTAATATTGAACCATCCTTGCATTCCTGGTATGAATCCTACCTGATCATAGTGGATAACCCTTGTGATGACTTGCTGGAGTCTTTTTGCTAGTATCCTTTTTAAGATTTTTGCATCTATATTCATTAGGGAGATTGGCCTATAGTTTTCTTTCTCTGTTTTTAACCTGCCTGGCTTTGGGATCAGTATCATGTTTGTGTCATAAAAAGAATTTGGTAGAACCCCTTCTTGGCTTATTGTGTCAAATAGTTTGTATAGTATTGGGGTTAACTGTTCTTTGAATGTTTGATAGAATTCATTTGTGAATCTGTCTGGTCCTGGGGATTTTTTCTTAGGGAGTTCTTTGATGGCTTGTTCAATTTCTTTTTCTGATATGGTGTTGTTTAGGTAATTTATTTCTTCTTCTTTTAGTCTAGGCAATTTATATTTTTGTAAGTATTCATCCATATCACTTAGATTGCCATTCTTTTTGTCATATGATTGGGCATAGTAGTTTTTAATGATTGCCTTGATTTCCTCTTCATTAGAGGTAAGGTCTACCTTTTCATCTTGGATACTGTCAATTTGGTGTCTTTCTTTCCCTTTTTAAATTAGACCGACTAGTACTTGGTCTATTTTATTTGTTCTTTTAAAGTACCAGCTTCTATTTTTATTTATTAAATCAATAATTCTTTGATTTTCAATTTTATTAATTTCTCCTTTGATTTTTAGGATTTCTAATTTAGTCTTCATCTGAGGGTTTTTAATTTGTTCACTTTCTAGTTTTTTAATTTCCATGCCAAATTCATTGACCTCTGCCCTTCTTAATTTGTTTATATATGAACTCAAGGATAGAAATTTCCCCCTGAATACTGCTTTGGCTGTATCCCATAGGTTTTGAAAGGATGTCTCCCCATTGTCATTTTCTTCAATGAAGTTATTAATTGTTTTTACAAATTGTTCTTTAACTAGCCAGTATTGGAGAATGATATTGTTTAATTTCCAATTAATTTTTTATTTATCTCTCCATGTACCCTTACTAATTATTATTTTTATTGCATTGTGGTCTGAGAAGGTTGCATTTATTATTTCTGCCCTTTTGTACTTGTTTGCAATGATTTTGTGCCATAATACATGGTCAATTTTTGTGAATGTACCATGTGCTGCTGAAAAGAAGGTGTATTCCTTTTTGTCCCTATTTATTTTTCTCCATATGTCTACTAACTCTAATTTTTCTAAGATTTAAGTTGCTCCTCTCACCTCTTTCTTATTTATTTTTTATTTTATTTATCTAGTTTGGATAGGGGAAGGTTCAGATCTCCCAGTAGTATAGTTTTTCTATCTATTTCATTCTTGAGCTCCTCTAGTTTCTCCTTTAAAAAAATTTTGGATGCTCTGCTATTTGGTGCATACATATTGAGTACAGATATTTCCTCGTTGTCTATACTGCCTTTTATCAGGATGTAATTACCTTCCCTATCTCTTTTAACTAGATTTATTTTTACTTTGGCTTTGTCCAATATCATGATTGCTACTCCTGCCTTCTTTTTATCATTTGATGCCCAGTAGATTTGGCTCCATCCTCTTACTTTCACCCTATGTGTATCTACCTTCCTCATGTATGTTTCTTGCAGACAGCATATGGTAGGGTTTTGGATTCTAATCCACTCTGCTATTCGCTTGCTTTTTATGGGTGAGTTCATTCCATTCACATTCATAGTTATGATTACTAGCTATGTATTTCCCAGCATTTTAATTTCTACTCCTGGTCCTGCCTTTTATTCTTCCACTATTTCCTTCTACACCAATGTTTGTTTATAGTCAGTTCCACTACTCCCTCCCCCCCTTATTTTACTTCCCTTTCTACCCCCTCCTTTCTTATTCCCTCCCTTATTTTCCCCTGTAGTCTTTATAAAATTCCCCTCCCCTCACCCTCCCTTGTACTGCTTCCCTCCCCACCAGTCCATTTTTTACCCTTCTACTCCCCTATAGGGTGCAAATCTATTCTCTTCCCCAATGGATTGGATTGTTCTTCCCTCTTTGGGTCATTTTCAAAGTATGTAAGAGTTGAGTATTTCCTGTCTCCAACCTCTTTAGCCTTCCAGTGTATCGATGTTCTCCCCCCTCCTGCCATGAGCTTCTTTGTTACATATAAATTTACCCTCATTTGTTTCTTTTCCCATTTCTTTTAGTCATAATCTCTTTTTCTTAGCTCTAGTCGTATATATATATATATATATATACACACACACATACACATATGCACATGTATATGCATTTATGCATGCATATATCTATATACCTATTTATGTCTTGTCCTTTCATCCTATACAGTTTGTCACTGTTCCTTCTAAGTGTAATTCTTCTACCTGCCCAGGTGATAACAGATTTTAAGAGTTACCAATGACCTCTTTTCTTATAGGGATACATATCATTTTAACTTATTGAGTCTCTTAAAAATTTTTGTTGTTGTTTTATTTATTTTTTCCCCTCTTTTTTAATTACCTTTTGATGATTCTCTTGAGTTCTGTGGTTAGACATCAAATTTTCTGTTCAGGTCTGGTCTTTTATTTATGAATGCTCTTCTGTTGTATTGAATGACCATACTTTCCCCTGTAAGAATATAGTCAGTTTTGATGGGTATTTTATTCTTGGTGTAGACCTAGTTCCCTTGCTTTCCAGAATATCGTATTCCATGCCTTTCAGTCCTTCAGTGTGGATAAAGCCAGATCCTGTATTACCATCACTGTGTTAGCATGTTATCTGAATGACTTCTTCTAGGCAGCTTTTAATATCTTTTCTTTCATCTGATAGTTTTTGAATTTGGCTATAACATTTCTTGGTGTTGTAAGTTGAGGGTTAAATACAGGGGGTGATCTGTGGATTCTTTCAATCTCCACTTTCCCCTCTTGTTCTAGGATATCGGGACAGTTTTCCTGGATAATTTCCTCTAGTATTATGTCCAGGCTTTTTCTTTTGTTGTGGTCTTCTGGTAGTCCAATTATTCTTAAATTGTCTCTTCTTGAAAGATTTTCTAAATTGTCTGTTTTGTGAATGAGATGCTTTACATTTTCCTCAATTTTTTCATTCTTTTTGTTTTGTTTTATAGTGTCCTGCTGCCTTGTGAGGTCACTTAATTCCAGTTGTTGTATTCTGGTTCTTAAAGATTGGATTTCATCTCTGGCTTTTTGGTCATCCTTTTCCTTCTGGTCTGATTTTCTTTTAAGATTGTCTTTCATCCTCTTTACCTCGTCTTTCATCTCCTTTGCCTCATTTTCCAGCTGGTTGATTTTGGCTTTCATGACACTATTTTCTTGTTTTAGTTCAAGTGCCTCTGTTTCCAGAAAACTTATCTTAATTTTTAAGTTCTTTTCCCCAATTGTCTTCAGACTCTCTTAGTTGTGTTTTGAGTTCTTCCAAAGACTGTATCCAATTCGTTGGGATTTCTGGTTTATCATTTGCTGATCTCTCCCCCTCTGTTCCATTTGCTGAGTAGAAGCTGTCTATTGTAGTTTCTTTCTCCTTTTTCTGTTGTTTACTCAAATTCACCCCTTCTTTATTCCCTGTATTTGTCTGTGCTCTTGTTCCTCTCATTTTTGGGGGGGGGGCTTCTATCAGTCTCCCCTCTTGGAGCTTAAACAGAAGATCTCTTGGTGTAGTCTCTGGGGAGGGTTGTTGGGGGTTTGAGCTTCCCTGTGCTCTGGAGGCTTTTGATTGGCTTAAAGTCCAGCAGTCAATGAGGATGGGTGGGGAGCCTGGGCTTCCCTGAGTTCTGGAGACTTTTGATGGGATTAAGTTCAACTTAGTTGGGCTGGGTTTGCTCTGAGTTCTAAACTTCCTGGATGGTGGAGCAAATATGGAGGATCTGCAAAGCTCTGATCAGGCTGCCAGGTCTATGCTCCCTCTCTAGTTCCTTCCCCGCCATTTGTGTTGGACTCTCTGAACTTGGACAGCCCTGCTCTCAAGCTTTGCCCTTCAAACCAGCACTTTTGCCTGCCTGGAAACTCACGCTGCTGCTGGAATCTCAGTGCTCTGGGTGTGTGGGGGGGGATGGGTCCTGGGACCTTTCTTTTGTCTTCCCCTTAAACCCGAGTGCTCTCGGATTCTGGCTTTTCAGGGGGTGTACCTTTTGAATTAGGTCCAGCAGGAGGGTTCCATGTCTCTGTCTTGTTGTTAATTTTGTTTTTCAGTCCCCTGGGAGCATTCAGTTTGTGATTGGTAAGGAAGGGTTTTCAGAGGTCTAAACTTTTGCTCCTTCTAGGCCGCCATCTTGACTGCAATCTATATTTTAGATACACCGAACTATACATAGTTCCCCCGGATTCAATTGTATGTCACCTACCTTTGTACCTTTATGCAGACAATTCTCCTAGATTAGCAGTGTCAGGAGGAAGAGCAATTGGGAACAGATTCTCCCAATGCCTGCTGTGGAGGTAATATTTATCAAAAGGGTCTCAAGCCTCCTAGGTTCTCTGGAAACAAATCTTGGGCCATGATAGGACTAGTAAAAGATTTCTTAGATCACAAGAAGCTGTGAGTTGGAAATAGCAATATAGTATAGTCAGCTTCCCGGATTTTGAGTTATGTGAACAATCTTAGTATGTATGTTTTGTGTATTTATTTGTGAAAGAGCCGCTGAATCCTTTTCCACTATTGTGTGCATTGGTAAGATATCGTATATCTGTGAAAAATTCTATCAGTGATATGTGGCACAGTAGAAAGAATGCTAGTTTGGAGTCAGAAAGACTTTTATTCAAATATGGCGTCAAACACTTGGTAGGTGTGTGATCCTGTTTGTCCCCCTTAGTTTCATTATGGGTAAAATGAGGAAAATCAAAGCATCTACCTCTTAAGTTTGTTGTGAGTATAGATAAAATGAAATAATATTTATGAAGTGTTTTGAAAACCTTAAAGTACTATGAAAATGATGATGACTTTTTGAGGTTGGGAGAATAGTTGACCAGAGAATGATTTTATTTTGTAATTTATTTGTTATTTATTTTGCTATTATTCTCCAATGAAATCCTTTGTCATTTAATTTGTGATTCCTGTCTAAGTCAGCCTCTAGATAGAGTCTTGAACCCTAATACCCAATAGTGATCCCAGAAACAATTTGGAATTTCAAAATGAAGAGAATACTTGGATCACATGTTAAATAGGCTGTGGGGTTCTTCATTCACTTCTTCAGGATGTGATGTGACTTTCTGAAAAGGAAATGGTTATTGTAAGTTATTATAGTGCCATCCCTAATAATAGAATGTAGGGTCAAGGAAAAATCACACCTGAGCCAACATCTTTATCCAGAGGAAATTATGCAAAAATAAACAAAAAAGGATTACTTTGGATAGCAAGAGGAGAGGAATCCATTACCAAATGGTTAAATGAATGCTTCATTCAGTAACTTACACTGTTGAATTGATTAAAAAATAACTATAAAGGGCTGTTAGAGAAAAGAGTGCAGAAATGGGCAAGGATAGTCCTATCCCTTGGACCCAGTGGCATTGTGTGGTGTTAGTGAAGAAGTGGAAGATTGAGTATTGTCAGCATTTTTAGCATGAACCAGCCGTGTAGTCTGTAGTTGTCTGTCTCCTTGTATTACTCACTCACCAGCTGACAGCTGCCTGGTGTCTTTAACAGCCTCAAAATATTCTCTTCTTTCACTTTCCTCACTCCTGTCCCTCAAAGAAAAGGTATAGGATGAGAATCCATGTTGACCACACCTTAAATAAAGAGCAATCTGACTCACGCCTTCATACACAGCTCATTCCATCTTCCCTCCTGACATATAATTTTCTCAAAGAACTGCTTCTTATTAGGATGGGGACTGACTAGTGTGACATAGGGAATTAGCTTCTAGCAAAGTGCTTTTTGGATCACTGAACATCATTCTATCAACCAACATCTGACTGCTAAAAGCTGAAGGTCCATTTGCACTTTTATTTCCTACAATTCTTTCATTTCTTTTATTCTGATCCAAGGTGAGGATGTGTTCTGAATTTGATATGTTGGTTCCAGGCAATAAAAGTAAAAGAAAAGTTATATTTTTTTCAATAAGAAATAGTTGCTTTTTCTCTAACAAAAAAGTTCCCTTTGATCCTAAATGCATATTACTCCTAGCTATATGGGCAGTCATAGGGTTGTGGAACAAAAACCTTGGAGGGTATGGAATTCAAATGCCTCATTTTACAGATGAGAAAACTATGACTGATGGACACTAAGTGACTGGCCTATGGTCACACAGTAAATGCCAGATAAAAGAGCTGATCCTAACTCTAGCACTTGAGCCACTAAACTACACATTATCTCTTCTGATCCATTTGGTAAACTTGGCTGGAGAGGTATTGCTGTGAGTTTTTGCATTTTCATGTGAAGTATAAGGACATGCTATTTGCTACCTTAGTGAAAGAATAGAAAAAAATTTAAGTCAGAGCATTTAAGAACCCAGTTCATATGGAAGATGGATGAGCGATTAAATCTCAGTGATGGCAAATGAATTGACTGATTGTTGTAGGTCAGAAGAGAGGTCCTTTGTGTTGAGGAAGTCACAGACCTACATTAGTCCCTTTTTGGGAGAGATCCAGAGAGAGATGAGCATAGTTTAGAAGTTGAAGATGTTAGAACAGATCTAAAATAAGACTAGAAAAGAGAATTCTAAGAAGGCTGGGCATCCTTTAATGACTTAGGAGAATTTCTTCATGAGAAATGACTATTGTGAATGATAGTATCATGCCATTCCAGAATTGAAGGGGTTTCTAGTTTACGTCATGCTGACTGGAATCTCTCTATAACATTGCCAAATGATTATTATCTGGTTAGCCTCTGCTCAGTGTTAGCAATAGGGATCTCCCTATCTCACCAAAGAGTGTGTTGCATTTTAGAACAATTCTGCTTGTTAGAGCTTCTGTATAAGGTGTGGCACTCATTCAGTTACTCTTTGCTTTACTATATAGTTTGACTCCTAAAGATTGCATTCAGCTCTAAATTATAACCTTATTATCCTATATTAAACTAAAAACTCTTTGTAAATTTTATTTATTGGCCTCTCTGTTCTCTAGAGCCCCTCATAAGAATGAAGTCTAATCTATCTCTTACCCACAGCTGTTAAAGTAATTGAAAACATCTATCATATTACTTCAAGTTTCTCTTCTCCAGCATAAATATCTTCTGTTCCATTAACAGATTCTTATGTATCATATTATTTCAAATTCCCTCATTTTCTTGGTTACCACCTCTGGACATGTTCCAGTTTGTAAACATCTGTCCTAAAACATGGTTCCCAGAATGAAAATATATTTCAGATATGGTGTCACTATTACAGAGTCCTGTGGGAATGGAATTATCATCTTTTGGGGATGCAATATTATTAGTAATTTCAAAAATAAAGTTAGAATTTAACATTAAAATATGAATTTTATTTTAATAATACTAATATCATTTGTATTGCCAGTTTGGAAAAAATTGTTAGTATTGCCAATAGCAACAAAATTTTTTATCCATGTCAAACTATTAATCTATTTTTAGCTTGTTAATTAAAATCATCTAAGACTTTTCACATATCTAGCCTTATGTGTTCACATTCACATATGTCTGAATTTTATGTCAGCAAATGTTTCTTTGAATTTAAATGCATTGCTAACATTATCACTATTTTATGTAACACTTGGGGCAGCACCATTAACATAAAGGGCCCTGAGAAAAGATATCCAATTTTCAAGATTCTGTGAATCTATATCAAGCCAAATCCATCATTTATAAGCCCCCATTGACATAGTCACTTTCTTTTTCAACTAGAGTATTCAGGACAAAACAGAGGCATTCTCTAAAATAGCATAGTAAAAAAAAAACACAACACTAGATAATTTTCCTATAAATTGGGGCACATTTTCCCAAGAATATACACTTCATTAGTGAGAAGAATAAATAAGTGTAAGCAATATATATTTAGGGGCACAAAATAGTTAATAACTCTTCACCACTCATGGAATAGTCTTCAGTTCCACGTTCTGGCTTCCTTGAAGTCCAAGCTAAAATTCCCCCTTCAACGGGAAATCCCTCCTACTCCTTTTTATTCATATGCCTTCCTTCGATTGTTTATTTTCAATATACCCTTTATAGAGTTTATACACAATTGTTTATGTTATCTCCCCTTTTAGATTATGAGCTCTTTGAGAGGAAGGACTGAATTTTATATTTCTTTGTATCCTCAGCACTTAGCACATAATAAATGTATATTGACTGATTGACATACTTGTCATACTTGATAAGAGTCAAATGTCAAGTAGAGTTTCCCTGAGAAAAGATTGTCTGTGTTCTGAATGCTGTATTTTTGGGGCCAGATCAAATTGCTTTGTCTAGTCAGCAATCTAACTAATGGTTAGAAACTTCCAAGTTCTTCTCTGGCTAAACATGCTAGTTTGACCTAGAAGAGAAGCTAAGCAGAGGAGATTAAAAAATTGTCTTCCCCTTTCTTGGCTCAAAATGGCTGGCATAAAACCCCTTCAGCTTTGAGTCACCATTCATAGAATTTATTCTACTGACCAATTGTTTTAGGTCGCTTTCATAGTTTTGAATGTTGATTTGGTCATCTAGCATAAACTATCTCTCCTAGTTTCCTATTTGAATTAAACTGCTATTTGGATTTTCACTCAAGTCATTAATAAAAATGTTGATCAGAACAATAATAAAGAGGTCAGTATGGCAGTACTCCTCAAGAAATTATTTAAGTTGAAATATTCAATGAGTTTTGCAACCAACTAACATTTTTTCTACCAGGATATCATGAGAAACTTGACCTGTTAAAATGCGATTATAGTGTATTTATAGCATTTCTGTGTTTTATTATTCTATTAGTCTATTATCCCAGTAAAAACCCCATTACATTATACATTCACCTTTTGAAGTTTTTTGGGGTTTTGACCCAAACTTTGCTCAAAGATATTTAGTTGAGAACTTTGATGTGGTTTCATTACTGAAAATAACGAAAGTTAATTGAGATGAATACTGAGATGCATGGAAAGATTTGATGCAAAGTGAATCAAACAGATCATGAAAACAAAAATATACAATGACTGCAAAAATGTTTTAAAAAAAAGAGCCACTATGGAACAATATTTAGAGAATGTTGCAAGATTTCAAAGAACAAGAATGATACCAGGGAAGAAAAATAGAATAATAATATACAGGAATATGGGATGCCCACCAATGGGGTCCATTGCACATAATTTTACATTACATTTTTTTCTCTTCTTTGTATTTAAATATAGTATTTATTTTTGAGATGGCTCTGGAAAGGGAATGGGCATATACTAGGGAACATATTGGCATAGGAATAAAAGGAAAACATCAGTAAAATTTTTCCTTAAAAAAGAATGTTAAATGAATATATTTTAAAACAGAGCTTCTGCCACAGTAACTCAAAATGGAAAAGGTAGTAAAGTAGCTGATATGAAAGTGATGCAAGTATTAAACAAACTTTACAAATTGAGATTTGTTTTGCTAAAAAGATGGCTGTCTTTTCTTCAGAGCCATCTACAACAGACTGAGCAAACATCTATTCGATTAAACAGATATAGTGAGGAAATTCCTTTTCTGCAGGACAGTGAACATTATCAGTGATAGAGTCTATGTTTAGCATTTCTGACAGTGGATGCACTGATTCTTTTGGCAACTGAAACACATTTGGTGAAGACAGACACATTAAAATTTTAGGATTTGGATAACTGTCTGAAAAGGTACCAGGCAGTCAGGTAATGCAATAATAGATAGAACACTGCCCTTGTAATCAGGAAGACCTGAACTCAAATCCAGGTTCAGTCTCCTTGAGCTCTCTGACCCTGGACATATCATTTAATCTCTTTCTGCCTTGCTTGTTTCATCTGTAAAACGGGGAGAATGAAAGTTCTTCCTTTCTATTATTGCTATTAGATAAAAATTAGATTATAATTGTAAACCTGGCAAAATTTAGCCCTAGACCATGCATATTAACTAATGAATACCCATAGTTATCTGTAATTTTTTAAATGTTAGATGAAAAAGAAAAGTAACTTGTATAGGACCTGGCTCTGTCATTTCATTGACGTAAAGATGAACACTCTACTAAGATAGGTTAGTAGGTGGGATAATTTGGGATCCCCCATTCATTTAGAATAATTGCTTCATTTCATAACATAATCTCTATACATGGAGCAGAATGAGAGGATTCTTTAGTCCTATTTATTTTTCTGAGACCTCTACTTTGGTTGGCTCATAGATTCACTGAATTAGAGGAAGATGGAATTCCCAAAGCTGGAAAAGAAAAATGGAGGCTATCCATCCATCTGTTCATTTTTCTATCTATTTGCCTGTCCGTCTATATATTTATCTGTCACCGAACCCACATTAACTATGCCACCACCACCTTTGAAGATGAACGACATCGACGTCTTGCTGCTACACGTGAACGCTGACACCAGGCCACAACCGCACCTCCCATAACAACTGGCGTCCCATGTCCCATGTGCCACAAACTGTGTGCCTCAGCCTTTGGACTCCAAAGCCACATGAGGGTACACTGTAGATGAAACTGCACAAAGACAATCGGCATTCTCGGTCACAGAGAGACTACCACTAACTAACTAACCTATCTCTGTTGTGTATATGTATATATTTTCATATGCATGCACACATATATAAGTTTGTGTATAGGTATATATGTGCATATAAACATGCAAGTATATATAAAAATATACCTATAAAATTGTTTGGAGGAGGTCGTTTTCTTCTGTAAAATGGGGATAATTATAGCATCTCATCTACCACAAAAGATCGTTATAAGATTAAATGAAATAACATGTGAACCTTGTGAACCTTAAAGTGATATGTAAATTCTCTCTATTATTATTATTCTTTGAAACAGTTTTATGATGGCCAGTCACAGCAATTCTAGAAGTAACTGAGCTTCTTATGTTTCAAAAATCATGTGTTTTTGAAGAAATGGCATCTGCATCTTTTTTTTAAATTTAACACATGATGATCACTATAATTAGCATGATTGCTCAGCTTATGTATATGATTACAAAGGAACAAGAACACAAATTGAAAGTGGAAGAAATTGTTAATTTGGGGAGATTGCTCATTTTTCCCCCCTGTTTATTGAGCTGTTTGTTATTAATGGGTCTGAACTTCCCAAGCTAGTGAGTATGATACCCTCTTATCACCATCCACAGAAGGGATATTACCATGGTGATCATGGAAATGATGATCTCTTTCTCTTCTCAACGCATAAACCCTTGACCCCAAGGAGGAAACATATACTTGTTTGTAGAGGAGGTAACAGGACGGGATTTGTCAAAAATAAGTTCCTCTTTTACCAGAAGCTATGATTGCTACGTTGTGTGAGTGACTGTCACCTGAGAAATTGAGGTCCATTCTGGTCTCTTTTCAGTCCTGAGAACTTAGACCTAAAGACTCAATTCTTCATGGTTAACCTAGTGAATTCCGAGTGTTCTACTTTGTTTCTTGTGGTGTAGCCCCCCAAACCAGGCGACACAAAAGGAAATAATCTTGTTTAGTCAAATTCCACAATTGGCTTTGATTTAGTGAGAGTTTGAGACAGAAGTTTGCCCTTCAGTACTGTATTTGCATTCATTCACTCATCTCTAAAATAAAACAGCCTTTTCTTTCATGTTCTTCCCCCCCTCACTTTAATTAAGAGATTTCAACTGGAAAAAAATCTTTGCTTTAAGTCTCCTGTAATCCCTGGTGACATTCTCCAGTTCGCTGAACCTGCCTTATTACACAGGAATCTTTGGGGAACTTTCCTCTTTGGTATGTGAGCTGTGCTACATCCCTGAGGTACAAGTTAGTCATGTGTGCTCCAGTATCTCTGCTCCTCATGTCACCAAATCATTCTGATTTATGTCATTCGTTTGACTTTGAAGCCCATTATTTCTAACTTCTACAGAAATAAAGGAATCGGCTATAGATAATATTTATAAAGTACTCTGCAAATCTTAAAGCACTATCTGAATACTATTCATATTATTACCAATATATTGTGCAACAAACTTATGTATTTAACATTACATTTCTTATGTTGTGGGGGTTCTTCTTCACCTCCTCCAATCCCACTAGATGGTCTCAGGTTTCCCTGATTGTGTTAATTCATAATCACATTGTGTTTTAAGACTTTCTTCACAAACCTTCTGTAAGCAGTCTAAGAAATAGTATAAACATTATACGCATTTTACAGATGAGAATACAAAGTCTGAGAGGTTAAATGATTTCTCCAGGATTACATAAGTAGAAAACATCAGGACTTCAATTCAGATCTGCCTAACTCTAAGACTCTTCTCACTATGTGAAGCTATAGTACCTCTCAAGAATGGTTTTGATTTATAAAATAAAATCACATTTCCCCTACCTCAAATCTTATGAGAAGATCTCATTAGTCTCTTTTATTGGTATGTATCAAAGCAAATGGAATAGAACTAAGATTCTACCTGGTTAAAATCCTAAATACGATGAAGGTCAATGGGGGAGGAGGAGAAGGAAGAACATTTCTAGGAAAAGATTTTACTATTAGACAGTTTTACCGTCTTGAAATCCTAAAGAAGATTTAGCAAGAATGGAACTTTAGGAAGGGCAATCTCTCATGTTGGGGATTGGCTACAGCTTGGCATTGAATCTTGTAAGAGAAAAAAAATGGGGTAAATCTCCACCCATACCACAAATAGATGGTCTAGCTCTTGTAACAATATTGATCCTATGGCAAAAGGTCCGGAAATCAACTAAATACTCTCAGGGACTTTAATTCATTCACATAAATGAAATGATTCTGCCTTTGAGACATAGCACAAGGTACTAGATGTGACAAATGAGCTGAAGCATGAATTAATAAGGCAAAGATTAGTTTGAGTAACATATGAATGATGGAGAAGACTGTAGACTGAAATGGATTTTTGGAGAAAGTGAATGCACTCACATTTTTTTAGGAAGTAGTATATATCCTTGCATTGTTTCTCATGAGTTCCTACTCCCAACTGCTTGTTGAATTATCTCTGAATAGAAAAGTAATGTCAAACCAGCACTTGTCTTCTCAGAAAAGGCCAGGAATAGCATTCTTTCCTGAATGATGGCAATCTTTTAGGTAGGTCACTATTCAGGAACTCAGACTCTGGGCTTCAAAGGATAAAAAAAATGCTTTATGTAAAAAACTGGAAACATGGTCTTTAGAAATTGTGAAGGTTTAATAGCAGAAATGCACTGTTACTAAAGAAAAGAGTGGCCAAATCCATTCTGGTCATTGGGTTTTCAAAACTTTTCATCTGTCTGATGAGAACTCAGCAGTATTCTTTGCTTTGCCTCTTTGGCTCTGCTCTTTCTGCCCCTATGACACATTGTGCTCTTTAGACTATTCTTCCTGCTGACATATCTCTTGTATTTTATGCTATCTGTGCCCCAGTTATATAAGGGACATTAAGTTCAGAAGGAGTTTATAAAGTCATATCTTGTAGTAGAATATCATCAAAAATTCACTTGTGGACAACTTATTCAGTCAAGGGCACTGCTAAGGTTGAAACCATCCTAGAGGATTGAATAACAGCCTAAAGACTCTGATCTTGGGAGACCTGAATCTCCCCTAAGTGACCTTGGGAGAAACTCAGGTGTTTGGGGAGGGACATTGGATTTCTCAAGGTCCTAAGTTGTAAAAGTGGAGATTTGAACCCCGGACTTCAATTCCCAGAAGTCCTTTGAAGTTCCCAGAATGCCCTATAATCTCCCTGTGTCCTCATCTGAGTGCAAGAACACAATGGGTATTTAAACTGACTTTACCACCTACTTGGCCTCTCTCTCTACTTCCGCTTCTAAGCACACCCAGCTCTCTACCTAGCAGGCAAGATGTAGAGTAAGTGGTTGTGCCTAGGCATGTGCTTTATTATTTTGTATTTTCTTTATTTCTTAATCTTTAATAAATCTCATAAAAATATACTACTTTTTAGCAGAGAAACTAATTTTAACTCTTACAAAGTACAGCAAGCACCCTGGGAGAATCTGACTCATGATGCTAGGAGATCCTATGAACTTTCAAGGTCTCAAAAGTGGCTTCTTTTTCCAGGCTATTCTGTAAATGCAAAATAAAAATTAACTTGGAAAAATGATGAAGCAAATGATTGTTATACAGTCATGTCACCACACAAATGAAATACTACCATCCAGAACCTTTATAACTCTTTATAATAACACTTGGGAAAGAGTAAATGATCAAGTGATTGTATCCTTGCTGTGCTTGTTCTTACTCACATATTCGTGTGTCTGCGAATGAGTGGTTTTTCATTTGGTTTCTTTGTGTCTTGGAGAGGGGAAAGCATTACTCGACCCATGATCCAGTCAAGTCCATGCATTAATAAGCTGTGTGCTCATTTCAGTAGAGACAAAAAGTCTGCTTCCCACCAATAGTGGAAACAGGTAAAGTACATCTTGTACTCCTGCAAACTTAGTATAGACACAGGGAGATAACAAGCACATTTACACCCAGTCAGCAGCAAGGCTGAAATTATCCATATTCCTATTAGATCCAAATATAATGAGCAACAGTGACTAACTACATGGTCACACTCCCATGGTCACCATGGAGAAAATGAAATCTGTTGCTTGTCTAATGAGGGAAGAAAAAGAAAGTCTTCCCCACCATAGATATTTTTTCTCTCATGGCATAATGAGAAGAGGCAGAGAATGACTTGTTTTGCCTAAATTTCTATAGCAACTCTTGCAAATTAGTACAAATACCATTTTCTCTGTGATAATCATTCTCCCTTAGTCTCCAGAAAGAATGCTTCCGCACATCACCTTATTTTTTAAATGTCTCCGTTTTTGCTTGCTTCTGTAACAAAACACACACAGACACACAGACACAGACACAGACACAGACACACACACACACACACACACACACACACACACACACACAGGTTTATAAAAATTCCAGCTAGTCGAATTCAATCAAACCACTTGTTACTTTGGAAAAGAGCCAGCCAGTTATCCCTTGGTAACATTAGAAACTGGTGGGTCAATTTGATTTGATAATTGTTTAATTTGTTTGTGAAGACATGACATGATTTTTCACTGTACATGTGTGTTCCAGAATTATCTAAAGATGTTGCTGATGAGCTTGAATAATGTGGATTACAAAGCTATGACTTGGAAAAGTGAGGAGTCAGAAGGGAGGTGATGCAGTAGACCCAAATGGACCAAGATTCAAATATTTTCATTTTGAATTAATTTTCTATTTTTCTTTCAAATATGAAAACAGTAGGTGATGCTCTCAATCATACTTTTCATCTCCATTGGCAGATGGAAATATCTATTCATGTGATAAAAGAAGGGACAGACTTCTGTTACTTCTGTGATGATAACTATCTTGGGAAACACTGTAATATGTATTTGCTACATAGGGTGCAGTGGTAGGAATGCTGAGGATAGCCCAGGACTCAAATTCTGCCTCTGAAACTTATTGCCTTAATAACCTTGGCAAGTCACTTCGATTACAGGAGCCTCAGTTTCTTCCTCTGTAAATGAAGGTGTCTGGGGTCCTTTGAATCTTTAGGTCTATTTTATAGGATACTTTTAGTTATATCCACTTTGATAATTAGGGTTTCATTTAACCAATTTAAGTCACGAGAAGATCAAATGAGCAAATAGTATGAAATAAAATATTATTAACTTTCTACTGGCCTAAATTAATTCTCTTAAAGTACATTTACAAAAAACATTCTAGAACAAGTATGTGGCACAGTGGATATTAAGCTCTGGATCTGAAATCAAGAAGACCTGAGTTCAAATTTGACTTCAGTCACTTACTAGCTGTGGGACTCTATGGAGGTAATTTGAACTCTTTTTACCTTAATTTTCTCATCTCTTAAATGGGAACAAGAATAGCACTTAAAACCTGACTTGATACTTTCTGACTGTGTGACCGTGGGCAAGTCACTTAACCTCTTTTGCCTGGCCTTTGCTGCTCTTTTGTCATAGAACTGACACTAAGACAAGAGGTAAGCATCTTAAAAAAAATAACATCTACCTCCCAGGGTTGTTGTGATGATCAAATGAAATAACAGTTGTAAAGCATTTAGCACAGTGACTGGCACATAGTTAGTGCTATATAAAAGGGATTATAATAATGAGTGCTTTAAAAAAAGATATCCACTGCACTTTCTTTTTTTTCCATATAAAGTCTATTTAATCTGCAGTTAGCTATTTATGCCTCACCTTTCTCTGAATTCCTCTAGATAGAATATAAACGTAGAGTAATATCTACTAATATGTTCTTGGGGAAAATGAAAGAAAACATATCCACAAATGAACTTTTAAAACAAATTCATTTGGTGTGGTGGAAGGAAGAGTTGTCAGGACATTACAAAGCTGTTTCCTGGCAAAGCACAGGGCCACAGAACATGGTGAGCTTGGACAATGAGGTAACCTTGGGTGCTTTCACTGGCAAAAGAAGTCGGATAGAATTCTATTTTACAGATTCCTTTTTAAACAAATTATTTTTGCTAATAATGTGCTACATTAAGCTTAGTCACAGCTATGGTATGTTATCTCTTTGTAAATGTCAGTATCTTGAGCATCGGTATCCCCTGGTAATTCACTCTGGTTATGAGTACGATTTCAAATGTGCCATCAATGCATCCTGAAGACAGCTTTTTATTTGGAGATAATTACAGAGATGACCAAAAGAGTGCATTTTTTCTTAAAAATTTTTTTTAAATTTGCAACTCAAAATTCTGTCCTCCCTCTCTTTCACTCCTCCATGCTTTTCCCTGAGAGGGTAAACAATCTCATATAGATTTACAAGTGACAAGTGCAATCGTGTTAAACATTTCACCATGTTAGTCCTTTTGTGGAATAGATTTCAAACAAAAAAAGAAGAAAGAAGCTGAAATATAGTTTGCTTTAGTCTCCCTTCAGACTCTATTGGTTCTTTTTCTGAAGACAGATGGTATTTTTCATCACGAGGCCCTGAGTTTGTCTTGCATCATTATATAGCAGGGAACAAGAAGGTCGCTCAAAGTGGTTCATCAAAAAATATTGCTGTAACTGTGAATAGTGTACTTCTGGTTCTGTTTGCTTCACTCTGCATGAGTTCATGTAAGTTTTTCCAGGTTTTTCTGAAATCATCCTTAAGAGTATGAATTTCTAATCAATATAGATTGAAAAGAGAGTGAATGTATCTGGGTAGAGAAGAAGGGGATGGAGAAAAGATGGGCTGGATTTAAGTTCTTCTAGTAACATGAGCTGCTTGGTCATGACCTGATCACTAAATTTCTAGTTAGTGTCTCAGTCAATGTTCTAGATTCTAACAGGCCTAGATCTAGATTTGGATTGGTGGAATAATTTTCTACAAAAGGATTTCACCACAGCTGTGTAATCACCAATTCAGAACAATGTGACCACCAAAAAGAGTAAGTCATCTCTATCACTAATTCATGGCAATTGATCACAAAGTGATTTTTCAGGTGAATGAAGAAATCCCTTATAGGTTTGTTCATGCATGCATTTGCCTATCATTCATTAAATGCCTACTCTGCAAGAAGCACTATGTGAAGCATATTATATATACTTTGGGCTCTGGATTGTGGAAGTTTCATATAAAAGTCATCAAGTTGAACCATTTCCCCCTAATTTACTACTGGTTCCTATCCCAGCACCACTCATGTTCTAGTAAGAGAAGGTACAAATACATATATCCATGATGCAAAATATTATATAAGGGGGACAAAATGCCTCCAAATAAGATCATAGAAGAGTTCTAAAAGGGGATAGAGTAGCTATGGGGGTAAGGGGAAGAAAGATCAAATAAGGCCTCCTCGACAGGGTGATGTTTTAATTGGACTTTAAAGGATGGGTTGGCATTGAAAGAAGTTTGGGAAGAAGGTCATTCCATGAGGGGAACGGTGTGAGGAAAGACCTGGAGACAGTGAAGCACAAGATATGCCAGAGGAGAGAATCCACTTTGTTTGGTTTATACTAGAGTGCTTGTGGATGAGTCACATAAAAGGAGCCTAAAAATGGAATATGGCACCAGACTGTGGAGATTTCATATAGAAATGGCAAGGAGAACCACTTTTTCTCATTTACTGTTAGATTCAACCATGGCCTAGATACCCCCCAACACTCTGGGCTTTTGGTAGCTGTGCCCTTATCCTGGTAATCTAATTTGGAGAGGGTCAGGTTCTCCCTCTGGTTCATTATCTTCTTACAGGACAATGAGGGCAGCTGGGTTCCTCAGTGGATAGAGCACTGAGGCTGGAGTCAGGAAGACTCATCTTCCTGAATTCAAATTTCATTTCAGACACTTACTATTTGTGTAACCCTGGACTAATCACTTAACTCTGCTTCAATTTTCTCAACTATAAAGTGAGGTGAAGAGGAATTATCAAACCACTCCAGTATCTTTTTCAAGAAAACTCCAAAAGGGGTCATGAAGAGTTGGACACAACTGAAATGGGAACAGAACTTCTATAGGAATAAAGGGGAAAGAATTGTTACCAAAGAATAAAGCTGCCACAAAGGGATGGTAGCTAAAGGAGGGGAGCATATGACAATGGAGAAGAGAATAATGAGAATCCCCCCACCAAACATATATTGACTCCAGCTCTACAAGTATATTAAATGGCTAGGATATTCCACAAATTTCTCCTTTTAATCGAAAGCCCCCAAACACTCAGGACTCAAATTTAATAGAATGGTTCATCAGTGAATATTTACAACTATCTCTTAAATACATACATATATAAACATATATAAGTATATATACACATATATTTATAAATATATGGATACACATATATATATATATATATAAACACTCTTCTAAATTTAATCTGCATCATTAACATTTCCCCCTAATTTTAAGTCTGGATAATCAACAAAACAATAAATCAAGTCCTGATTCATAATGTTTGCTGATTTTTGAGGTGTAGATGCCTATTAAATTAAAAATTTAACAACTAGCACTCATGAATCACTTTAAGTTAGCTCATTAGCTGTTAGTTCCAAATTTGTGGTTACATGGAATTTTAAGCCAAGAATTCATGTGGCATGAGTAGAAGATTATCTGTCATTTGTGGGGCAAGGCAGTGGGGAGGAGGCTAGATAAAGGAAATCAGGGTATTTTCTGAACTACCTAATAAATAATGAAGAATAAAGAATAGGGATTTAATGAAAATTTAACTCTACCACAGTAAACAAGTGGCTAGGAAGGGAGGGCATTGGCTGGTTTCTGGGTTGTTTGAACAAACATGGGACTGAGGTTATACCAATTAAACCTACTTTTTGTCTTCTTACCTTTCTATATTTGGTGCTCTAGGAAAATCCCTTTAGATAGGGAATGATAAAAATAAAGGAAAATGGCAATTGTGGGAAAACAGAGACACACTAAAACACTGTTGATGATTCTATGACTTTGGCCATTGTGAAAGGCAATTTTGAGTAATTCTTAAAAGGTAATTAAATTCTTTATATACTCTGACTCAGGACTATTGCTAGGAAGCTTATGTCACAATAAAATTAAAGAAAGAAAACAAAAATCCATGCACACACAAAGAGTCATGGTCACTCTTTTTGTTTTAAGCAAAGAGCTGGTAAGGATGAGAGTGTCCATTAACAGGGAAATAGTTAAAAATACTAGGCCATACAAATATATTGGAATATTGTTGTATTATAAGAAATGATGAAAGGAGCAGTTTCAGAGAAGCCAGTGGAGATTTGTATGACCCGATTTAATGTGAAATGAGAATTAGGAGAACAATTTATACAATGAGAATATTTTAATGACTGTTGGAAAGACTTAAAAAGTCTTATGAATGCAATAAGCAACTATAATTCCAAAGAATCAGTGATAAAAGAGGGCAACTAAATATCTCAGTGGTTTGAGAGTCAGGACTAAAGATGGGAGGTCTTGGATTCAAATCTTAAACTCAGAGTTCCCAGAGGGGTGACCCTGGGCAACTCACTTAACTCCCATTGCCTAGCCCTTACTGCCTTTCTGCCTAGGAACTGACAAACAGTATTGATTCTAAGACTGAATGAAAGGGCTAGAAAAAAAGAATAAAGGATGAAGCATGCTAACAAATTCCTGACAGCATTATGATGCAGTACAACTATGGCATATGGCATAGATATTTTTAGACATTACAAACATGAGAATTTGTTTTGTTTTGTTTAACTATACAGATTTGTTATAAAGACTTCCCTCCCTCCCCCAGGGATAAGCAGTTGGGTAATCCACATGAAGCTTTTTCTTTCTTCCTTCCTTTCTTCCTTTCTTCCTTTCTTCCTTTCTTCCTTTCTTCCTTCCTTTCTTTCTTTCTTTCTTTCTTCTTCTTTCTTTCTTTCTTTCTTTCTTTCTTTCTTTCTTTCTTTCTTTCTTTCTTTTCTTTCTTTCTTTCTTTCTTTCTTTCTTTCTTTCTTCTTTCTTTCTTCTTTCTTTCTTTCTTTCTTTCTTTCTTTCTTTCTTCTTTCTTCTTTCTTCTTCCTTTCTTCCTTCCTTTCTTCCTTTCTTTCTTCCTTTCTTTCTTCCTTTCTTCTTCCTTTCTTCCTTCCTTCCTTCCTTCCTTCCTTCCTTCCTTCCTTCCTTCCTTCCTTCCTTCCTTTTTTCTTCCTTCCTTCCTTCCTTTCTTCCTTCCTTCCTTCCTTTCTTCCTTCCTTCCTTCCTTCCTTTCTTCTTTCTTTCTTTCTTTCTTTCTTTCTTTCTTTCTTTCTTTCTTTCTTTCTTTCTTTCTTTCTTTCTTTCTTTCTTTCTTTCTTTCTTTCTTTCTTTCTTTCTTTCTTTTCTTTCTTTTCTTTCTTTCTTTCTTTCTTTCTTTCTTTCTTTCTTTCTTTCTTTCTTTCTTTCTTTCTTTCTTCCTTCCTTCCTTCCTTCCTTCCTTCCTTCCTTCCTTCCTTTCTTGCTTTCTTGCTTGCTTTCTTGCGTTCTTTCCTTCTCTCTCTCTCTCTCTCTCTCTCTCTCTCTCTCTCTCTCTCTCTCTCTCTCTCTCTCTCTCTCTCCCTTTCTTTTCTTTTCTATTTGAAGAGGAGAGGTAGGTTAGATTAGGGGATGCTATCAATAGTGTTTCTTCCCATCAAAGGAATAAAAATGGGTCATTGAACTATTTTTAAAAATGTCTTGTCCACCAATGAAGTAACAGATAGAGTCTGAACATAAATAAAGACATGGCATTCTTCATTTTATTGCTTCCATTAATTTTTTCTCTAGTGTAAGCAATATGTGTCTTGACAATCATGGGAATATGTATTATGTGATCAAATATATACAACTTTTATCATACTACCTGACTTCTTGTTAAGGGGAAGGAATGGGAAGGAAGGAGAGAATATGACTTGCAAAAATCAGAAAACAAATATTACCAATTGCATCAACATCTAATCTAGAAAAATATAAAGAGATGCCCCCAAAAGTAGAAGAAAACAAGCTCAGAAGGAAATACACCAGTGGGTACATTTTAAAAAAAAAACCCTCACCTTCTGTCTTGGAGCTCCAAGGCAGAAGAGTGGTAAGGGCTAGGCAACGGGGGTCAGGTCAAATGATTGGCCCAGGGTCACACAGCTGGGAAGTGTTTGAGGCCAGATTTGAACCTAGGACCTCCCATCTCTAGGCCTGGCTCTCAATCCACTGAGCTACCCAGCTGCCCCCTGCCAGTGGGTACATTTGAAAGTAATGTTTTGGATTTATTAGACATTTAAGAGGAAAAGCAAATGATAGATAACAGAGATTCAGTTTCATATCTTGCATCCCTCTTTTTTCTCTCTTTAATTTTGGGTATAGAAATGGTGGTTGTCTCTGTTAAATTCAGAATAAAATTATACAGTTTAAAAGTACTTGTAAAACCCTGGATCAAGAATAAACGCTATGAAATTACAAGTCTCAACCTTCCCTCCTTGAGTGTGTTACAGTACTTTTTCCAGAACTGTATTTTGTCCTTATCACTCTGTATCATAAGCATTTTGTGCATTTCTTGTACAAACTCCTTTAGGGCATAGACTGTCATTTCCCATCGTTCTCTTCAGCATGGTGCCGAGTACCTAGCACATATAAGACCTTAATAAATGCTTACAGTTGCACTAAACTCTAGCTCATGGAATGTGTGAGGGCAGCCTTGGGTGGCCATGCTGTGCACCTGCCCTCACACATTAGGCTTCTACACTATATCCACCTCAGCTTGATTCCATTCATGGATTCTATCATGGCCACTGAATTTTATCTCTCTTTGGTGGAAACAGCAGGCCAATTAGCTGATAAATAATTGTAATAATAAATGTCAGCAACAATAGTGATTCTGAAAGCATGCTTTCATAGTGTAATTAATGTAATGAAGTCGGCCATTTTGCTTTAGCAACAGCCAAATGAGCAAATGTGAAAGGACTTCTGCTTTCAAAAATCCTTTGAGGACGATACCCTTTCTTCTTCTCCTTTTTCATCTAGTAGCTTTGTTCCCAGCAGTCCAAAGTATGAACTGCCTTCCTCCCCAAGTTTCCATCTCAACAGCTGCTATTTTCTTTTCTGCAGTTTTTAAGAAATAACAATCCTGTAGACTTTGAGGAATGTTGATATCTTGAAAATCCCTTACCTTTTATTACCTCCAGTTATCTGTTTATTCATCCAACATTTAAAAATAATTCAAAGTAGGCAAAAAATTACATGGTTTTGAGTGGTTTACATGAGTATAAAATGTGTCTGGTAGAGAAGATGAAGCCATGTTTTGGTAAATAACAAAAAGAAGCCTCATTCCTATTTGCATATAGTGGAATGCTGGCATTCTTAAAACTAATTATTTGAGTTTCCTGCAGTGTATTAAATGCAAGTGCTATAAATGTATCAATAGGATGTGTTTTTAGCCTTATGTATAACAGATAATTGTATGAGGATTGGAATTCCAAGTTACAATCTTAGTTGTAGCTTCTAGAAAAGTCTCCTACTGTTCTAACTTACATCTGCTTTTCTCCATTATTAGGAAGAAACAATTTGGACTGAATTAAAACAATTTGGACTAAATTGAAAGTAAACTAACTTAAAAAAAACTGAAGATTTTAGCTGGAAATCAGCTATTCAGCAAGTAGTTTTTGCACATCTATGATAAATGGGGTTTTCTGAGGGACAGAATGAGAGGTAGCATAGCCCAAGAACAAGGATACCTTGAGTAGCATGAATTATTGGTTCTCATCTTCTAGGATCTTATACTTCATGAGATAAAGCTAAAACATGAAAAGAAAGGAAGACCAAAATTATGTAAGAGCAATAAAAACAATATTTGACATTTATATAGTGCTTTAAAGTTTTCAAGGTGGTGGTGGTGAGGGAGTTGCCTAAGAAATTCCCATGAAACTGGTCATGCACATTTTGGATCCATGAGATGTTCTGACCCTTTCCTAAAGGACATAGGTAAACAGAGGATCCTGGTTGGTCACTTGGTTTATTTAAAAGGCAATCAGTGACTGAACTAGAAAGAGCTGTACCATCACAGAAGGTAAAGTATGTTGGGAACATTCAATTTTGTATTTTCTCCAACAAGAACCAGAACACATAAATCTTTCCATAGACCAAAGCATGGATGTCAAGCTCTGTGGAAACTACTCTTTTCCAGCCATTTGTTATATGTACATTAGCATAAACCTCACAATGATGTGAATATGGGCTTCAAATTTTTAAGGTGTATTGGGAGACTGGCCAAAGAAATCTCAGTCTTTAAAGTATGCTTGAATATATTCTACCTTATAGGTTATACAGAACACATGCAATACTCCCAACCGGATTCTACTCCAATGTGCTGGAAATTATTGAGACTATTTCTGACCATGTTTTGCAGAGGAATTTGTACTATGGGTTGATGACGAGTCTTCTGGTTGGCAGAAGAGTCAAAAGGAAGTCCTGTGCTGGAAAAGTTTACTTACAAAAGGACAGATTCTTGGCCCTTTCATCCTTTTCCTGTCTGAGGGTTAGGAATCTCAATGGTTTTGATGGGGACAACCTATTTTTTTCCCAACTGGCTGCCATGTGGCTATGAGTATGTCTTTTCTGTTTCTTTTGTGTTTAGTCATTTTTGATCTTGATTAAATTAATGTCCTAAGAAACAAGTGACCTCAGTTATCACAGAATTCAAGAAATTCATTAAAACCATGAGAAGAACTATTTGCCACTGGAATCAGGAGTCCATTGAAGTCAATATCAGAAGCAGTTGAATCTAGTCATGACACAATGCAAATAACCAACTTGAACCATTCTAATAACTGAAAGCTACTCATTAGAACTGTCTCACCTTCTAAGCAACTAGCATAACTGAGGAAAAGAACAATTCATCAATCAGTGATGCCATGCTCACTGATGACCTTAGTGTGGAATTTATGGGGTGAGAAAAGGATTCTCAAGGCCAGGAGTTGCACACTAGGGCAGGTCCCCAAAAAGCAACAGATTGTGGGCACAACCAAAGCAGCTGTCTTGGCATCTGGAACTCTCAGCCACAGATAGGGAAGTCAGACAAGTGTTCAGAAGGAGATTACAAGGGTTCCCTTGCTGTCTCTGGATAAAAGACCCTTGTCACATTGCCCACAGGCAAAACCAGGTCTCAGTCCTGGGGTATGATCATAGGATGAGGAAGAGCACCAGCACAGGCCAACACTTGCATCCCTAAGGGAGCAGGGGACCCTGGCCACATTTACAGGGGGAAAAGAATGCTTGGGGTCTCTTGAAGACCAGAGCACTGGCTGGAAGGGTATTAAATCTCCTTCTCCTTACATCATACCACCTCAGAGGAACTGAAAGCAGTAAATCCTAGTGCCATTTCTGAAAGTAACTTTAAAAAGAAATTGAAGTTTGGAACAGTGCTCCCTTCACCACAGTTATAGATCCTGATTTTAACAGTTTTTTAAACTAAATGAAAAGAAAAAGTTAGGGAAAGAAACAAAAAAGAAACAATAAAAAAGAAACAGCATAAAAAGTTATTTTGGTGACAGTTGTAGACTCAAACTCAGAAGAAGACAACACAGTAAATACTGCTGCATCCAAAGCCTCCAAGAAAAAAATATTAATTTCTCCAAAACCCTAAAATAATTAATGGAGGAGTTAAAAGGGAATTTAAAAAATAAAATTAGAGAGATAGAAGAAAAATTGGGGAGAGAAATGACAGAAAATCATGAAAAAGAGTATACAACTTCGTAAAGAAGTCTTGAAAAATATAGTGAAGAAATTAATAACTTAAAAAAAGAATAGGTCAATTGGTAAAAGAGATACAAAAATCCGAAGGAAAGCATTGTTTAAAAAAGCAAAATTGGCCAACTAGGAAAAAACATATCAAAATGCCAAGACTACCAAGAAAATATCAGGAGTTATTTGACAGAAAGAATTTCTTCCCAGATTATGAGGAAAATGGAACAGACTCATCAGGGGCTGGAGATTCATACTTGTATGACAATGATGATGAGATGGACTAGTAAATAGAAGAAACCTATGAAAAATTTTGTTTAGAATCAGATCATTAGATAAAACAGTAAGGTTAGATTAAAAGATACCTTTATAAAGCAGTTTAGCTATGGTGATTAGCAAAATAGAAGGAAGCAAGGAAACATGTCACATTTATACCAAATTAAGGATGTTGAATTCAAGTTACCAATGTATGCAACTTTAATTTTGTTTAACAATATCTGCCAAAAAAGTAAACTTATTTCATATAACTTAAATTGTGTATATATATGTATATCATAGTTTATTATTTACATATTATAAACTGTTTTGGCTGCAATAAAATTGATTTGAAATTAAAAAAAGAAGAGAAAAATTTCTTGAAAGGGACAATTAGCCCTTTGGAAAAAAAGGTACAATAATTTAATGACAAAAGGAACTCTTTATAAAGTAGTATTGGCCAGATGGAAATGTAGGTACAAAAGCTCATTCAAGAAAATTATGTCTTTAAAATAAGAACTGGGCAAGTAGAAGCTGACTTTATGACACATCAAGAAACAATCACAATCAAAAGAATGAAAAAGTAGTAGAAAATGTGAAATATTTCCCTGGAAAAATAACTGGCTGGAAAATAAATCAAGGAAAAATCATTAAAGAACTACTGGAGTACCTAAAAGTCACGATAAAGAGAGTTCAGGCATCATCTTTCAAGAAATCATTAAGGAAAACTGTCCTGATATTCTGGAATCAGAGGTCAAAATAGAAATCGAAAGAATCCTCTAGTTACCTCGTGAAAAAGACCCCAAAAGTAAAGGTCCCAGGAATGTTATAGCCAAATTCCAGAACTCTCAGGTCAAGGAATAAATATTGAAAACAGCCAAATTAAAGAATCAGAGGGTCTACAATATGATATTCCAGAGGACAAAGGAGCTAGGGCTTCAATCAAGAATTCCTTGCTCAGCAAAATTGGAAATAATCCTTCAGGCAAAAAATAGATATTCAATGAAATAGAGATCTTTAAACATACTTGGTAAAAAGACCAAAGCTGAATAAAAAATTTGACTCTTAAATATAAGAATCGAGAAAATCATAAAAAGGTAAAAATTAAAGAGAAATTAATCAAAAGACATTCAATAAGGTTAAACTGTGTACATCCCCGCATGGTAAGATGATTCTTGTAATGCCAAATAACTTTGTCATTATTAGGGCAGTTAGAAGGAGAATACATAGACAGAGCACAAGGGTGTGATTTGAATATGATGGGATGACATCAAGAACAAAATTAAATTAAGGCATGAGAAAGAGTAATGCATTGGGAAGAGGGGGAAGGGAAAATGGAATGGGGTAAATTATTGCATATAAAAGTCATTAAAGAGCATTTGCAGTAGAGGGGAAGATGAGGGAGATGGGGAGGAGAGGTTATGAACCTTAGATTCATCAGAAATTGATAAATAAGGGAAGAACATACATAATCAATTGGGTATAGAAAGCTGTCTTAATTTATGGGAAAATAGGATGGGTTCAAAGAAGTGGTGTGGAGCTGATAGAAAAGAGAGCAAATTGAGGGAGGTAGATGTCAGAAGTTAAACAGTGGTAAATAGGATGGAAAGTAATAGACAGTAATCATAATGGTGCAAAAATTTTTTACAAGTCTCTCACAAAGAGTTCATTTTTCAAATATATAGAGGAATAAATTGAAAATATAAGAATACAAGTTATTCTACAAACTGATAAATGGTAAAAAAGTACACGAATAGGCTGTTCTCAAACAAAGTAAAACTCTCTATGGTCATGCAAAAATGTTCTAAATCACTATTATTTAGAGAAACACAAATTAAAACAATTCTGAGGTACTATTCCACACATATTAGATTGCCTATTATGTCAGAAAAAGAAAATGATAAAATTTGAGGGATATGAAAAAGCTGTGACATGAATGCATTGTTGGGGCAGTTGTGAACTGATTCCATCATTCAGGAGAGAAATTTGGACCTATGTTCAAGATCTTATAAAGCAATACATATCCTTTGACCCAGTAATACCATTACTAGATATCCCAAAGAGATAAAAAACCAAAAAGGGGAAGGACCAATATGTACCAGAATATTTATTTAAAGTAGCCTTTTTTTAGGGGGCAAAGTGAGAGGATACTTCATCAATTTGCAAATTGGGAATTCCACCAATTGGGGAATAGCTGAGTAAGTTATATTATATGATTGTAATGGAATACTATTGTGTTGTAAGAAATGACAAAAAGGAAGAGCTCAGAAATATGCAGAATCAGGGGAATGTTGTACAGTGATAGAAATACTTTACATTGAATAACTTGAATAATAGCTATTCTCAACCATACAATGATCCAAAAATTATCCCAAAGGACTCATGATAAACATGCCATCTACTTCCAAAGAAAACGAACTGAGTCTGAATCCAGACAAAATCAAACTTTTTTCATATTCTATTTTTTTTTATTTCCTTCCACAAAAGGATTAATATGGAAAAATGTTTTATATGATTTCCCATGTAAAATCTATATGAGATTGCTGACCATCTCAAGGGGGTAAAGGAGGTTTAGGAAGGAGGAAGAGAATTTGAGACTTGCTATTCTTTGAAAAATATTGGAAACTTTGTACATGTAATTGGAGGGAAAATAGAATAAACTTTAATTCCTGAAAAAAAGACAGGGTCCCTTTTAGGGGGACTTGGCTTAGACAATCTGTAGAAGACCCTAATAACTAGTTATCCTTTTGCAAATGCAGTTTGCTACTGCCTATGCTTTGGATCATAATATAATAGGAGACTTGGAGGTTATCTAGATTAATATTTTACATGAGGAAATTGATTTGGATGGGTTAAGTGAATTATCCAGTGTCTACCATATAGCTAGTAAGTGTCAAAGTTAAAGTTATAACCTGGGGCTTCCCAAAACCAAGTCCAGCACTATGCTATGCTTCAACTAGTAGGCTATTGTATCTTTGTGGAGATCTTGATGCTACCTCTCCCATCTTTTTCTCTCAATAATAGGTTTAGTGGAGGAAAGGGGGTAAAACTAAAATCTCCATTGGTGAGGCCATTTGGAAAGTCTCTTTTCAAAAGTTTTCAAAACTTTTTTCAAAAGTCTCTTTCCCTGGGAGTCACAAATGGGTTAAAATTCATATTGGACTCAGCTCAACCTAATGGAATCTTAAATGATTCATTAAATGATAGAATAAAAAAGTATTTTTATACTAAGGTTTCATTTCTACTAAAGGCATTTTTATATTCAGGCTTCCTTCATAATTAGATAGGTAGGAACCCATATGGTACAATCAAGATGTAGCTGTTGCCTAAGACTATTTCCTCTTAAAAAGATAAAGCACATTCTGGGACTAAAGCTGATATTTCTAGCTTTGTGTTATGCTGGATTTCCATTGGTTTAAATTATATGATGACAAAGTATGGCCTTAGCTATTCTTTCAGCATCACTCTGCATTATGACTCACCTAAGAAACCTCATCTTTGTGAATGTTTCTTCTACTGTCTGCAAAGAGTAATGCCAGTAAGGACAGTATCTCCATACTGCCTATCTTGTGAAACATAAATGCCAAACAGAAATTTTGTTAATAATCCCATGGCATGAAATTTTTGAGATTCTTTATCTTGAGGTCTTTTCGTGTTTTTTTTTTTTCAGTTTTCTTAAAAATGCCATTTCATTCCCCAACTCCTCAGCAAGATGGGCTATTCAGAAAGCGAAGCAAAAGCTGTAAAGTGGTGGAGAAATTATGTTTTCATATCAGGAAAGGCAGTTAAATACAGGTTTTAAGTTTATCTAAAGTGAAAAGGAATAAGTAGCTATTCTGTCCAGTTTAACCTGACATCTATAATAGCTCCTTTTGACCTCCATTTCTGGTTTTCTTCATGTGAAAAGAAAAAAAAGATGCAAACTCTTACAACTGGCATTTAGGGCTCTTTACAATATTGCACTAACTTAACCTGTCTTTCCTTGTCAAGGAAAAGCTATTAAGTGAGAGAAAAATTATGTTCTTATATCAGGTAAAGAAAGAAAAACAGATGTTCTGTTTGCTTCATCTAAAAAGGAATAAATAACTAACCATAACTGTGCCTAGTTTGACTTGATCTCAGGAAAAATTTTTCTCAATTCCTATCCCTGCACTCCTTCACATGAAAAGGAGAAGATAGATATAAACTTTCAGGTCTGAATTCGAGTCTCTTTCCAACCTAACTCCAATCTACTTTTCCTTCTCATACATAATTCTTCAGGTACTGGACCAGTAGTAGTAGTAGTAGTAGTAGTAGTGTGTGTGTGTGTGTGTGTGTGTGTGTGTGTGTGTGTGTGTGACTGAGACCTTGGGAAATCTGATAAAGCCTTTGAACTTCTCTCAGAATAATATTTTTAAATACACAGGATACTCCAAACAAAAACTAATTATATAAACTGTTAATCAACATATTAAACAAACAAATAAATAAATTCCCAGACCCGAGATATAATCCATGCTATAGTGGAATTAAAGCTTCTTTAGTCTAGAATTTTTTTTCAAATTTTTCCTTTCTAATTTTATTGCCTCTCAAAGCATCTTGAGTAGCCCTTGTGAATTTCAAAACTACTCCACCCTGTTCAGACTATTCTTTGGAGGATGGGATTTAGCTGTTTCCTGATCAATGACAATGGAGATACTTGGAGTAACAGAGTCAGGTCTTGGAAACTGCAATCTCCACCCTATTCAGGTAGAAATTAGGAAGAGCTGCAGCAAAAAGCTCAAGATTTAATTATTTGAGAATATGGCCCTCAATAGACATGTGCAAAAAAGGACAGACCTCTGGGCAGTCCTAGGTCAAGCTAGAGCCACCATTGGCACTTGTGAGGCACAGGAAGTGAGGTAGCGAACAGCCTCTGGAATTCACTCACTTCCTGTGGACAGGGCGAGATGGCAGTTCCTGCGAGGAGCTTGAGCAAGGAGGAGGCCTGCAGACAGCTTCTTTCAGATTGGTCACGTGAGTCAAGGACTGATTCCCTTCTTTACCTTGGCCTTCCAGGCCTAAAAACTCCCTTTGACTCTATCAGAAGGTTGAGTTAACCTCTTTCCCTTTCCTCCTCTCTCCTTCTCTCCCTCTCCCTTTTCTTACTCCCATTGTGATTAAACCACCATAAACTCCATTCTAACTTGAGTGTTTCATTCAGGGAATTACATAGCTGAATTCCCTGGCAACCATAAATTAGTATTTTAACAATCTTTAAAGGTGATTTTCACCATAACACCCTCAAGTACCCAAGTTGATATATGATCTCACTGATTCAGAGATTCCCTTCAAAGATACCTATCATACATAACCCATTCATGCCTGACCATGTTTTGGTATGCTTATCCATGTCCTTCCCAAAAGTACACTACCAAACATTTTGGGGAGTGGAGGGCTTCCTCATTTCCCCCCTAGAATCTCAAGAGTGTCTTTGGAGCAATAGATCTGTAATTTTCTCTTCTGGATAGCCCATTTTCTCTTCTAATCATATAATTCCTTGATTAAATTTTTTATTCTGACTTTTCCTCATATATTTTTAAAACTTCATAGTTGCTTAAATGTAGTACAATGCATCTTTCCTATTTGGAATGTTCACTTTTTAAAATTTAGTAGGTAGTGCTATTTTATATTTCACTGATACATTGTACACAGTGATAAAATGTTAGCATTGATAAGATGGGGAAGGAGGATGGAGCCAAGATGGTGGCTTGGTAGCAGTGAAAGTTGAAAGTATTCTGACAATCTTTCCAACCAATCTTTAAAAAGTACCGCAAAATGACAGGAGCCAAAAATCAACAGCAATATGAAGTGAGGGGGCTCTTCCCCAGAGATGATTTTCACAGGATAAGGGGAAACTGGAAGCAAAACTGCACAGAGGAGTGCTGACTGACCACCTCCCCCTCTCACCTATTGCACCATGTTCTGTGACTGGGCATAGGCCAACTCCGCTGGATGTGGGCGGGAGCAACAAAAGAGTACCTCAGATCCACCCCTTTGAAATCCCAGGCTCTGGTATTAGCCCACAGTGAAACCCTGAAGTTGCTAGACCCTTTTAAGTCTGTATTGCTGTGGTGAAGACCTAGTCCCAGGGCAAAAGAGCTCAGAGTGCCAAGCCCTGCAAGCCAGCAGTAGAGCAGAAAGAATCATCAGCTTTCAGAATTTCCAGTCCAAATACAAAAAGAGTTTGAGAAAATGAGCAAACAGCAGATGAAATACAACCCTAGAAAATTTCTGTGGGGACAAAGAGCAAAGCACAGAACTAACAGGAGATGGTAAGTCCCAAGCTACCATATGCAAAACTTCAAAGAAAATTGGTAATTGGTCTCAAGCTCTGGAAGAACTCAAAAAGTATAAAAAAATAAAATAAGACAGGTTGAAGCAAAATGGAAAGCAAAATGAGAAAATTAAATGAAAGTAAAATGAAAAGAAAATAGCTTAAAACAGAGAATTAATAAAATTAAAAGAAAAAGAACCATTGAACTAATAAATAAGACTCAGAAATGATTCTTAAAAAAACCCTAAATAAAATAGATGAAGTATTGCTTATCTAATTTTAAAAAGAAAGAAGAGAATCAAATTGCCAGTATCAAAAATGAAAAGTGTGAATTCACTTCTAATGAAGAGAAACTTAAGGAAATTATAAGAAGCTTTTTAAAAGGTTAATTTATTTAATTAATCATTTTAGAATATTTTTCCAGGATTACATGATTCATGTCTTTTCTCTCCCCTCTGCCCATCACCTACAATAGCCAATGAGCAATTCCACTGGGTTTTACATGTATCATTGATCAAGACCTATTTCTGTATTATTAATATTTGTACTAGAGTGATCATTTAGAGACTATATCCCCAATCATATCTTCATTGAACCATGTGATCAAGCAGTTGTTTTTCTTCTGTGTTTCTGTTCCCATTGTTTTTTTCTCTGGATATAGATAGCATTCTTTCTCAAGTTCCTCTGAATTGTCCTGGATCATTGCATTGCTACTACTAGAGAAATCCATCACATTTGATTGTACCACAGTGTATCAGTCTCTGTGTATAATGTTCTGGTTCTGCTCCTTTTGCTCTGCATCACATCCTGGAGGTCATTCCAGTTCAAATGGAATTCCTCCAGCTTATTATTCCTTTGAGCACAATAGTATTCTTTCACCAACATAAACCACAATTTGTTCAACCATTCCCCAATTGAAGGGCATCCCCTCATTTTCCAATTTTTTGCCATTACAAAGAGTGCAGCTATGAATATTCTTGTACAAGTCTTTTTTCCTTATTATCTCTTTGGGGTACAAACCCAGCAGTGCTATGGCTGGATCAAAGGGCAGACAGTCTTTAAAAACCCTTTAGGCAAAGTTCTAAATTGCCCTCCAGAGTGGTTGGATCAATTCACAACTCCACCAGCAATGCATTAATGTCCCAACTTTGCCACATCTTCTCCAACATTTATTACGTTCCTTTGCTGTCATGTTAGCCAATCTGCTAGGTGTGAGGTGATACCTCAGAGTTGTTTCGATTTGCATCTCTCTGATTATAAGAGATTTAGAACACTTTTCCATGTGCTTATTGATAGTTTTAATTTTTTTTTATCTGAAAATTGCCTATTCATGTCCCTTGCCCATTTATCAATTGGGAAATGGACTGCTTTTTTGTACAATTGATATAGCTCCTTATAAATTTGAGTAATTAGACTTTTGTCAGAGATTTTTGTTATAAATTTTCCCCCCAATTTGTTGCTGTATTTGGAGGTTTTTTGCCCAATTATATGACAATAGATATGACAATCTGGGTGAAATAGATGAATATTTATCAAGAATATCAAGGGAACTAATGAAAAAAACTGTTCAAGATGGTGGCCTACCACCAGACCTTAAAATGTACTATAAAACAGTGATCACTAAAACAATCTGGTACTGGCTAAGAGATAGGAAGGTGGATCAACGGATCAAGATCTAGCTTTTGGGATAAGAACTGAATATTTGACAAAAATTTCTGGGAAAACTGGAAAATCCTATGAAAATATTAGGTTTAGATCAATATCTCCCATCCTATACCAAATTAAAGTCAAAATGGGCATATAATTTAAATATAAAGAATGTTAATACAAGCAAATTAGGTGACCATAGAATAGTTTACCTGTTAGATCTCTGGAGAGAGGAAGAATTTATGAGCAAACAAGAGATGGAGAACATTACAAGATATAAAATGAATAATTTTTATTATATTAGATTTAAAAAGTATTTATACAAACAAAAGCAATGCAAACACGATTAGAAGGGAGGCAACAAAATGGGGAATTTTTTAAACAAATTTCTCTGATAAAAACCTCTAAGGGCCAATTCCACAGAATAAGAGATAGTTAAACCCTCATCATGCCATTCATATAAATTTTTATTTAAGAAACAAGTGATTATGCTACCTTTGCATGTTCAGGATATTGCTGCCAGATGTTAACTCTCTGGGCAGACAGGGTCTCTAATACTTGTTATTCTGAAGGAAATTTTTTGGTAAACAGGCAAGGTTTGAGATTGCAAGTTCTTTTTATTCTTTTTAATATTTCTTTTAAGTGACCCATGCCTGGGTTGGATTAACAGTTTTAGCGGCAATTAACTAGTTGTTTATGATTGTGTGTTAATTGGTAGCTGGTTTTGCATTAACTAGTGTAAGCTTGTGTGAAGACAATAACATTATTGTTATTAATTTTAGCATTTTGTTGTATAAAAGTTATTATATTCATCAAATACAATGTTAGGGGTTTAGATTAGTTTCTATATTAAATTCTCAAATATATAAAGAACAAAGTCAAATTCATAAGACTCCAACTCATTCCCCAACTGATAAATGGTCAAGGGATATGAATAGGCAGTTTTCATCAAAGCTATCAATAATCATATGAAAAAATGTTCTAAATCCCTCTTTATTAGAGAAATGCAAATTAAAACAACTATGAAGTACCACCTTATACCTATTAGATTGGCCAATATGCCAATTAATATAACAGAAAATGATAAGTGATGGAGGGGATGTGGCAAAATTAGAACACTAATGCCATCCTGATGTGGCAGTAAACTATTTAGAATATGTAAAACAAAACAAAACAAAAACTAGGGATGAAAAAGAGGATTGTACTAATAAAAATGGAAAGAGAGAAGTACTAGTGGTAGTCTCTCGGTGATCGAGAATGACTAATGTCTTTGTGCAGTTTCATCTACGGTGTACCCTCATGTGGCTTTGGAGTCCAAAGGCTGAGGCGCAAATTTTGTGGCACATGGGGCATGGGACGCCAGTTGTTACGGGAGGTGCGGTTGTGTCCTAGTGTCGGCGTTCACGCGCAGCGGCAAGACGTCGACGTTGCTCATCTTCAAAGGTGGTGGTGGCATGGTGAATGTGGGTTCGTGAACTGCTTCTGACAGAGGCAGGGAGTTCTAGTTGCTTTGGTGTAATGCCAGCCCACTTCAAGTTGGACTTTAGCTGATCCTTGAATCTTTTCTTTGGTCGGCCTTGTTTCCTGAGTCCAGCTGACAGTTCACCATAGAATACCTGTCTTGGTATTCGCTGTGGGTCCATGCGGATGACGTGTCCAGACCATCGTAGCTGGGTTTTGAGGACCATGACTTCCATACTAGTGGAGTTGGCTCTGTTGAGGACTTCCTGGTTGGTGATTCAGTCCTGCCATCGGATCCTCATGATTGACGGGAGGGAGCGTTGGTGGAATTGCTCCAGCTGCTTCATGTGCTTCCGGTACAGTGTCCATGTCTCACAATTGTACAGGAGCGAGCTGAGGACCACTGCGTTATACACTTTGAGCTTCGTCGCAGTGCTTACACCGCTGTGTTGGAGGACTTTGCAGTGCAGCTGCCCAAGTGCCTGGCTGGCCTTTTGGATCCTGGCATTAATCTCGTGGTCTAGGGACCCGTCGTTGGCGATGGTGCTGCCCAGGTACTTGAAAGTGTTGACGTTAGAAAGCTGCGTGCTGTCGATTGTAATGCACGGCTGGTTAGTTGGCCTCCCTGGTGCAGGTTGGAACAGCACCTCTGTTTGGCTGAGGCTGATAGTCAGGCCAAACAGTTTTGTTGTGGTGGAGAACCTGTCCACAATGGTTTGGAGATGATTTTCTTGGTGGGCTATGAGAGCACAGTCATCTGCAAAGAGAGCTTCCAGGATGAGTCTCTCTGTTGTCTTTGTTTTTGCAGTCAGGAGGCGAAGGTCGAATAGTGAGCCATCCAGTCGGTATTTGATGTAGACACCCAGGTCTAGATCCATCACAGCGTGTCGTAATATTTGGGTGAAAAATAGGTTGAATAGTATTAGAGTGAGGACACAGCCTTGTTTCACGCCATTGGAGATGTTGAAGTGATTGGAAGTCTCTCCACCAGATAGGACTTCCCTTGTTATGTTGACATGAAAGAGCTGAATCAGTTTGACGAATTTTGCCGGGCAACCGAGCTTGCTAAGGATCACCCACAATGCGTCCCTGTTCACTGTGTCGAATGCCTTTGTCAGGTCTATGAAGACAATGTAGAGACTCAGGTTCTGCTCAAGGCATTTTTCCTGCATTTGCCTCATTGTGAAGACCATGTCGATGGTGCTGCGAACTGGTTGGAAGCCACATTGTGATTCAGGCAGGTTCTACTCTGAAACAGATGACAGGAGTCTGTTGAGTATAACACGGGCGAGGATCTTTCCAGCAGTGGAGAGTAGTGAGATGCCTCTGTAGTTGTCACAGGCTGCTCGTGAGCCTTTGTTCTTGTATAGGGCTATGATGGAGGCATCTCTGAGTTCTGGGGGCATGTCTTCCTCTTCCCATATGCTGGTCAGCACTATGTGGAATTCCTGGAGAGCCTTTCCATTTAAGGCCTTGTACACCTCAGTTGGGATCCCGTCTTTACCGGGTGCCTTGCATGCAGTCATTTGTTTAATGGCTTTTTGGACTTCCTCTATTTAAGGAGGGATGTCAAGTTGTTCAATGGTGCGGTTTTGGGGGAATCTGGTCAAGGGCTCTTTGGTCGACTGAAGAGGGTCAGTTGAGAAGCTGACTGAAGTGTTCTTTCCACCTGTTGCTGATGCCTTTTTTTATCTTTTTTGAGAGTATCACCGTCAGAGAATAGCAAGGGAGTGGTGGTGGGTTTTAATGGCCCATAGACAGTCTTGAGGGCACTGAAAAATTGCTTGTAGTTTTTCATATCAGCAAACCGCTGGATTTCTTCTGCCTTTTTTTCCCACCATCGGTCTTGCATCTTCCTGATCTCACGCTGCGCCATGGCTTGGAGAGACTTGAATCTGTCATTTTTAGGAGCAGAGTTTGGGTTATTTTCCCACTCCATAAAGGCTTTGTTCTTCTTGCTCAATAGGTCTTCAATAGCATTGTTGTTCTCGTCAAACCAGTCCTGGTGGTTGCGTTGTTTTGGGCCTAGGACTGCCTTTGATGTTTCCTTCACTGTGTCTCTGAACTGGTTCCATTTCTCGGTTGAGCTTCCAGTGAGTGGTCCCTTGGCAGACAGCTTGTTGTCCAGGCAGGACTGGAATGTTTGCAAATAAGATGGATCTCTAAGATGACTCAAGTTGTAAAATGCACGATCTGTCTGGGCGAGTTTTGGATGGCGAAGTGCAATGCGCATTTGAAGAGTCACTCTAACCAATTGGTGGTCTGTCCAGCATTCAGCTCATCTCATGTCTCTAGTGATCTTTACATCCTAGATGTCTCGCCGGCTTACAATGATGTAGTCAATGAGATACCACTGTTTTGATCTTGGGTGCATCCACGTTGTTTTATGTTTTTGTTCGCCATTCTGAACACAGTGTTCGTGATGGTGAGTTCAAATTCTGAGCATTTTCTGAGTAGCAGTAGGCTGTTGTTGTTCATTTTGCCCACGTCTTGTTTTCCGAGCACGCCTTTCCATTTTTCATGGTCCTGGCCAACGTGGGCTTTGAAGTCTCCCAGTAGTATCAGCTTGTCATTTTTGGGCACTGAGTGCAGGACAGCATTCAGGTCAGAGTAGAACTGCTCGATGGTCTCCTCTGTGCTGGTCAGTGTTGGGGCATATGCGCTGATGATTGTGGCATACCGGTCTTTGCTGAGAGGCAAATGGATCTTCATGAGCCTCTCACTGATGCCCACAGGAAAGTCTGGCAGCTGTTTGAGCAAACTGGTCTTGATGGCCAGGTCAACACTGTGGATTCTGTCTTCATTTGAGGCTCTACCTTTCCAGAAGAAGGTGTATCCAGTGGTGGGTTCACTGAGTGATCCCTCTTCTGGTAAGCGTGTTTTGCTTGAGGTTGCAATGTCGATGTTATATCGTGCCAGTTCTTTACCGATTAGAGCTGTTCTTCTCTCAGGTCTTGGGGTATTCTCTCTATCAAATAATGTCCTGATGTTCCATGCTCCTAGTAGGAGTTTCTTTGTATTATGTTTTCTTTGGTTTCGACCTCTTAAAGGGATGACCTGCCGGTCGTGGTGTACTGATGGAGTGTTTGTAGGGCAGGCAATGTTTGGGACACCTTTTCTAGTCCCCTCCCTTGATTAGGGTGAGCAGTGCTGTCCTAGAGAGGGCTGCTCAGTCGCCCAGGATGCTGCCGAACTTCCCTGCTGCCCATAGGGCCGAGCGACCACTAGTCAGTGGGCCGCCTACGTGCAGGATCATGACTACAACTGCCAGTGGTCACCTCCACCTGTTGCATCGCCACTCCCCCATCGCCGCAGGTCTTGAAGAGGGTGGATGGGGTTAGGATAGATGAGTGTGCACAAAGATACTTGTGCGTGAAAGAGATTTAAGTGGAAAAGCCGATGCACAGTGACAGTCCCGCTCTCTTGGCATTGGAAGCCTGGGTCCAGTGGCATGAAAAATTGTTACGTCTGGAGACTTCCTCAGCTGCACTGGATGGCCGTGTTGTCTTTTGTGCTCCAACACGCCCTAAGCACTCCACAGTGCTTTGCTGCGTTGCCCTCTCAGCCGTTGAACCTTCTTGTTGGTTTCTTCCTTCTGTTCAGCTGAAGCAGTCTTCACATGCTGGGTGAGCAAAGCCCTGGTTCACCATGGGTCGACGACCCGATGGCTACCCTCACAAGGTTTGGCCGGCCTGTCGAAGCCATTGCCCGGGGTGTGGCTGCTGCCATATGCTAGCAGCTACTGGGAGCCACAAGTGAGAGCTGGGTGTCAGGTGGGGATCAGAGGCTGGAGAGCTGCCCTAGGAGGGCATGACAAGCCCTCCATACCAGAGATACTACCCCTCCCTGAGCACCCCATACACCCCAAAGAAACCAATAAGAAAAAAGAGAGAAGTAAAATGGGATAAATTATATCACATAAAGAGCAATTCTAGTGGGCAATTTGGAATTATGCTCAAAGGGCTATAAAACAATACATACCTTTTGTTCCACTAATACTACTCCTGGGTCTGTATCCCGAAGAGATTTTTAAAAAATGGGAAAGGATCATTTATCAAAAAATATTTATAACTGCACTTTTTCTTGTAACATAGAAATGGAGACTAAAGGTATATCCCTAAGTTGGGGAATGACTGAACAAATTGTGGTATATGATGGGGATGAAATACTATACTATACGGAATGGAGAACTGGATGATTTTAGAAAGACCTGGAAAGATTTCCATGAACTGATGCAGAGTGAAATAAGTAGAACCAGGAGAATATTATACACAGTAACTGAAATATTGTGAAATGATCAAATAAGACAGACTTTGCCACTAACAGCAATACAACAATACAGGACAATTCTGAAGGACTCATGAAAAGGAATGCTATCCACCTGTAGAGAAGGAAATGTTGGATTAGGAATGCAGATGAAAATGTATGACTTATCACTTGTTTATCTGATTATATGTTTTGAGGTTTTGGTTTTATACTATTATTCAGTTTCAAAAATGAATAAGATAGAAATATGCTTTGCTTGATAATACATGCATAACCTTGATTGAGTTGCTTGTCAGCTCTGAGAGGGGAGATGGAAGAAGAGAGGGAGATAATATGGATCATATGAGTTTGGAAAACTTTTGTGTAAATTTGTTATTAAAATAAAAAAAAGAAAATATGGGTCTTTGTTTTCATAGGAAGCACACAGTAAGTGCTCAATAAATGATTTTTCAGACATAGTTTTCCAAGTCTTCTTTTTTCTGACATAATAATAGTAACACATTTATGAGCAACTTTCATGTTTACAAAATGATTTTCTCACAACTTCATGAAGAAGGTGGCTTGAGAATTATTATTCCCATTTTACAGATATAATAGTATCAGTGTTTTCCTGATGTCCCTTCTTTCCTTCTGTTTCTATCATGAGGAAGCTTTACCTAAAAGAAAAGAAAGCCACATCCAGGATCTCATTGTCCTGGATTCTTTGATGAAATTTTCTGATCATCTAGGAACACAAACCTATCCAGCCACATTGTGTGGAGAACTCTCATAGTTAATGGATTTCTCAAGAACATGCAGATCACCAGGTCTTTCACCATTACCTGCCTTAATTACCATAACATTTCCATATGGAGATGAGCTGTGCAATCTGAATCCAGAAAAACTAAGAGCGACTATATTCTTGTTGCATATTCTTTCTGTGTAAGAGCAAAGGAAGCCTCTTCTGTTTATCATTCAGACTTGTAAGGGCCTCATTTTGCACCAACATCTAATGTGAGTTAAAATTGGAACTTCATTAGAGGAATAAGTAAAATCAGGAAGATTATGACTTGCTCATTGTCACAGAGACAGTGAAAGGTAAAAAAGAATGGAAGTAGAATTCAAATTCAAGGCTCCCAAATTCACTCTTTTTCTTTTTTTCTTTTTCTGTTTTTTTGTTTTTACATTATAACCTATTACAGATCACCCAAATCTAAGAGATCTCTAATTAAGCAATACCAATAATATAATGACCTTATCTAAAAGTTCATATAACAAAATACATTCACAACACACCTAAACTTTATTTTAAAAAATCAATCAACAGGAATCTGTTTTTTCTCCTTCCTAGCCTTTACCATATTTTTAAAAAAGAGGAAAGAAAAACAAAGTACTTGCAATAAATATGTATATTGAAGTAAAACAAATTCCCTAATTGGATCTATATAAAATATAGATCTGATACATATAACACTCACACAAACACACACACAAAATATGTCTCATTCTGTACCCTAAATCTACTATCTCTCTGTCAGTAAGAAAATAATATATTTCACTGTCAATCCTCTGGAATCATGAGGGTAGTTATTGTATTGCTCATAGTTCTTACAACTTTCCAAATTGCTTGTTCTAATAGTGTTAATGTTGTTAAAACATTTATTGTTCTCATAGATCTGCTCATTTCATTCTTAATCAGTTGATAAAAAGTCTTCAAAATTATTTATTTTTATAATATTAAGTTTATAATAGAAATTATTCTTCTGATTCTGCCTGCTTCTGTATCAGTTCCTTGTCTCTTTGAAATCATCCATTTTCTTATTTCTTACAGCAAAACAGTACTCCTTTACATACTTATTTTGTCATTCCTCGATTGTTGGATATCCCTTTTCCTACAATTCATAGCTCTTTGGTGAATGGATAAGAATGATGAGATTGAAAGTGTTCTGCCTAATGTTCAGTGACATTCTAAATCTTACTTGCTCTCCCCCCTTTATGATTTTCTAGGACTTTGCTGGGAAAGTAAGTCACTATAATTCCCTTGATATGATGAAAACCATGCTGAATAGAGAGGTGGAGTCATTATGAGATATCATTGTATGAGCACTGGAAATCTTGTTTTATTTTTTGGAAATAGAATGATGAAAATTCTACATTCTACATAAAGATACAATGGTTATTTTTTTAATGGTGATGCTCCCCACAAAAAAAAAATAAAAACAAACAAGCAAAAAACAGAACAAAACATTTTTGGTAAAGTCCAGAGTGAAAAGTAAGAAATAACAAATTCTTTTGCAATATCCACACTCTCCTCTTTTTATCTGAAATTCCTGAGAGAGCTCTCAGGGAGAATTGCAATCATTTCACAATTTTGCTACACATTTAAAAACTGCCAACAAATCTCATTAAACTAAAGATATTCTAAAAGTAATATAATTTATCAGCCTTATCCTTTTATTTGACATTTCTTTTTATAATATACAGTAATCAGTTTCTTTAGAATGATCCCTACAGAATGAGATAAATGTAAAATAGCATCTACTGTATTTTAAGGCAAGTTTTCCAGCTTTAGCTTCCTTAAGAACAGTCATGTAAATAACAAAGACATTATTTTTCTCCTGTTCTGAACAGAATCTGTAATCTGCTTTATCTCCAGCAAGCAGTCTCAACAATTTCTTGATGTATTAAATTTTTAAAAAACTTCACAACTTGGATTTGGAGCCTGTTATCAGAAACGACTTAACATATGCATATACTGGGTTTTTGTGGTGGTGATGTTGTTTTGTAAAAATCCTATAGGTATAGAAACCAGAATTGGAATCCAGGTTTTCCTCATTCTGAGACTAGCTGGATGGAATTCTGGAATGCAGGTTTCTTCTGACTGAAAAGAAGGAAATTTTCTTTCTTTTTTTTGTGAACTGTCTTTTTTTAAAAATTGGGAATATTTTGCCATGGTTACATGATTTATGATCCTCCTCCCTCCCCTGACCCCTACTCTTTCCTCCCCACTCCGGAAGCTGACAGGCAATTCCACTGGGTTATACATATATCATGGTTCAAAACTGATTTCCATGTTATTCATATTTGTAGTAGAGTGATCTTTTAACATCAAAACCCTAATTACATCACTGTCAAACTATATAATCAATCATATGTTTTTCTTCTGCATTTCTGCTCCCACAGTTCTTTTTCTGGATGTGGATAGCATAAGTCCCTTAGAATTGTCCTGTATCATTGCATTGCTGCTAGAAGAAAAGTCTATTACATTTGATTGTGTCAGAATGTATCAATCTCTGTGTACAATGCTCTCCTGGTTCTACTCCTTTTGGTCTGCACCAATTCCTGAATATCTTTCCATTTCACATGGAATTCCTCCAGTTGGAGAATGAAATTTTCAAAGGAATTTTTGACACAAATTAAGACTGGGAGAAAAGGATGTCCAGCAAGCTTTAAAGAAACTTAATATTATATCTGTGTTGTTTAAGTCATTTTTACATCTTAATTTGAAGGGCAGCTTCGTTCTATAGAAATTAAATGAGAACACTAGGTGGGTGCCATGTATAGTCAGAACTAAAATTAGAGGACTTAAATTCGAATTCAAATTCAACTTCAGACACTGACTTGTGGTATGCCCATGGGAAACTCTCTCTGACTCAGTTTCCTTATCTGTAAAATGAAAATAGTATCTCTCCCCCAGAGTTGTTGTGAAGATTAAATGTGCTAATAATTGTAGAGTGTTTTGTAAAACTTAAAGGTCTATATAAATGATAATTATGAAGATGATGAAACCATACAGAAAAATGACTATCAAAAATTATACAATATAGACATAGGCAGCATGCACACAGATATATATGCACTATATAGATATATATCAAAATCACAATAAAATACATGTGCATGTGTTTGCATGTGTGTGTGTGTTTATGTGAATCTATTTGAAGAAAAGGAGGAAGTTGGTCACCAACTAATTACTATATTAGGATATAAGGATAAAAATGGTAATTAACCAAATAGTAGACTATTTAAAGATGTAAATGTTTCTATCATCTCTTTATGAAATCTGAAAAAGTTGTTTAGTTGAAATTGAAGAGGTAACTGCTATTGGTCAGTTAAACAATGACCACAGCTTTGGTTATCCTTAAAAACTGACTTAGGTGGGAGCCTTGCTACTCTGTGGAATGTAATAGCTTCCATAAGAGGGCAGCAAGGGAGGGAGGACATTTTTTTCTCCTCCTGCCCTCTTCTTCATTCACCCCCTGGGCATGGCCTTCAGCAGCAAAGCTGGCAGAAACAACATCCTCTCCAATCTTTTGGGACTTTACCAGTTCTAATGAATATACAGCCCAGTGGAGATGTATCCAGCAAAGGAGCTACTCTTATATAAGCAAAAGTACATTTATTCTCTATGGAGACATAGACATAGAGGAGCAACATTCTTTGTAGGAAGCTGCTTCAAGGAGCAAGACCCTAGAAGTGCCAAATAAAACTTTTACAGAAAGTAACCTTGTTCTAGGACTCAGAGACTTTAAATATAAATATAACAAGACAGAAATAGTAAATTCACTCATTGCAACCCATAATGAAATAAAAAGAATAATCAGTTCAGGGATCTCAGACAAAAGATACAAACCTAAGTAACAAATGAATCAAAGAAGAGATCATAGAAATAATTAATGATTAAGTGAAGAACAATGATAATAACTAAACAAAATATGAAAATTTCTGGCATGCAGTTAAAGTAATCCTTAAGGGAAAAATTATAATTTTCAAAATATTTTAACTGCATAGAATACAAGGTTGATGAAGTAAACCTGCATTTTTTTAAAATTAGAAAGCCAAAGAAATAAAGGCACTCAAGCACAAATGAAGAAATATTGATAATTAGAGGGGAAATAAACTGGAAATGAAAAAAGTCCATAGAAAAGATAAGAGTAAAAGCTGGGTCTTTTAGGAAGACTAACAAAATTAATGAACCTTTAGTCAACCCAATTTAAAAAGGAACAGAAAATCAAATCAACAGAATAGTAAATGAAAAAATTAAAATAAAACCAGAACAAATTAATTATCAGAATCTACTAAGTACAATTACATGTTAACAAAACAAGGTCCACACAAGAATAAAGTATTATTCTGAAAAAATATAAAAATTCATATAGAAGATGAAATAGAGAACATAAATGACACATTCTCACCAAGGAAAAATAGTTGCAAAGGAGTTGCCCAAAAGAAAGAAAGAAAAAAAAAACCTGTCCTTATCCAGATAGATTTAGAGATTTTTATCCATCATTTTGAGAATAATTGGTACCAATAATAATAAATTGTACCTATTATGAATGGTATTGCACAGAGCAAGAGATGAGAAGTCCTAGGTTCAAAATTGGTCTCATATACTTCCTAGATGTGTGATCCTGGACAAGCCCCTTAACCTCCCATTGCCTATTCCTTACTGCTTTTCTGCTTTAGAACCAATACACAGTATAGGGCTATTGCCCTTATTGAATGGTATTGCTGCACAGCACAAAAATTTATCAGTGAATTTATATTCTAAGCTAGTGTTTTCCTTAGCTGCCATATCTTGCTAAATGGTAATTATCACAACCACTACATCGTCATCATTGTTACCATTAATATAGTACTTGTAGTTCTAAAGTACTTTTAAAATATAAACATTTTTCCTCACAGCAACTCTGGGAGGGAAGACCAATTATTCTCTACATTTTAGAGATGAGGAAATTAAAGCAGAGAGGCATTAAATGATTTAGCTAGGGTCACACAGTTAGTCCCTATTTGAGACCAGACTGTGGCTCAAGTCTTCATGATCCCAAGTCTAGTATTCTATCCACTCTGACTCCAAGTGATCTGCATGAACGTCAAGTATATGATAGACCCATTATCTTTGATCTTTGGGTATCATTAGTATAATTCATTTATAATGCTTAAATTTCAATGGCAAATTGTTATAGTTTCTGTTCATTTTGCTTTTTCCATGCATTTCCCATTTCTCATAATCAACAACTTATTTAAATAGGTCATTGGAATTGTTTTAATTATATTCCATTTTATTTTCTTATTTTCTGGTTTTATATTGATTTGCATCTTTCCTCTAAAAAATGTACTGTCTATTGTAAGGAGCTAATCTTGGTAGATCTTACATATATATTCTAGAAATTCTTTGAAATCTATTCTACTCCAAACTACATGGAACATGAGTTTATATTAAGCTTGCCTTTCCTTTCTCTCTCTCTCTCTCTCTCTCTCTCTCTCTCTCTCTCTCTCTCTCTCTCTCTCTCTCTCTTTCTCTCTCTCTCTCTCTCTCTCTCTCTCTTTCTCTCTCTCTCTCTCTCTCTCTCTCTCTCTTTCTCTCTCTCTCCCTCTCTCTCTTAGTCTTTCTCTCTCTTACTCTGTCTCTGTCTCTGTCTGTCTGTCTGTCTCTCTCTGTCTCTGTCTGTCTGTCTGTCTGTCTCTCTCTCTCTCTCATATTCTAAGATAGAATGATGAGTTCTCCCCAAGGTTCTTTTGATTTTTATTTTAGCAATTAGTTCCTCCAGGTTAGTGAGAATTAGATTCATAATAACTGTCCTCCTAATTTCTTCCAATACTTCTTGAAGAATAAAATCATTAAGGCAAGCCAATAATTTATTCACTACTATAAATGTTTTTGGCAGAGAAAGAGCTATAGCAGATGTCTGGATAATTGAAGTTTCCTGTAACTATTATATTATGCCTCCATGCCATCTGTTTCCTGAAATTCTCATCTATTTCCTCCTAGATTCAGCCTGTAGTATAGTCCCTTATCAATATCACTTCTGTTTCTATTTTCATTGATCATCACATAAATGTTCTTCACCATGGTTCCCATGTTGGTTCTTATATTTCCTCTAATATCTTATTAATAAAAATATCATATGTATTTATATCTGTTAAATATATTATTGCTCAAGATATTGCATATGTTTATTCTAAAATACCTTAATCATATTTCTTTTGATTAAGATACATTTTTCTAAGTCATTGATGAGCTACATCCCATCAATCTGATTCCATTTCTACATGTACCTTCTCTTTTGTCTTATACTTTTTAATGCTCTTTTCTGCTAAAATTGTAGTCTATCTGCTCCAAAAATCCTCAGTTATGATGCCTATTTGAGCATTTATACTCTCTATTCCTTTCATTGAAAAGCTTCTAAAAGTAATAATCTACCCTAAATTAAAAATCCAATCTCCTTCTCAATCATCTTACTTGTATAGAGCACTACTGCATGTGTCACTATTGATAACCAAATTCTTCTTTATATTCATTTCTCTTTTGGACTCTGTGACCTAAAACTGTCTTGATTTTTTCCCCATTCGTATGACTATAATTGGAGATTGAGGGGGAAAAATAATGATTTCAATTTTGGACATGAGTTTAAAATGTTTAAGTGATATCCAGTTTGATATGTCCTACAGACATTTGCAGATGTGTGACTTAAGGTCAGCAGAGAAGAGCTGGAAAAGTAGACTTGAGAATCATCATTATAGGGATGATGATTGAATCAATTATATCCTCAAGTGAAATAATATAAAGGGGGAAAAGAAGAGGACCCAAGACAGAGTCCTATGGGACTTCCATTGTGTCATATGGATGAAGATTTAGCAAAGGAATCTGAGAAAGAGTAATTCAATAGGTAGCAGCATAACAAGGAGAGCAGGGTGTTTGAAGATCTAGAAAGAAGAGATTATTAATGAGAAGAGAATAATTAATAATGTTTAAAGCTAGAAAAGTCAAGAATGAAGAGAAAAGGCCATGTGATTTGGCAGCCAAGTTCATTGATAACTTAGGAGAAACATCTAGATACTAAATGATAAGGAGGGGATATATTTTATCATTAAAATTAAAATTTACTTTGTGCTACATAATTAATAAATCTTTTTTTCCATGTGTGCTGAAAGTACATTTAGGTTTAAATTGCCCCTAATCCTCTTCTGCTTTTACTGCAGGCTATCTGAAAATATCTTGGACAGTGACAATTGTCCTGGGGGCCTTACCTCACCCCTACTCCAACCCCTTGTCCTGTTAGAAGTTTCAAGTCATTTTAGTGTGTGCAAGAATGTCTGCGCGAGTTCTGGTGCTAAGAACCAAAAATATGAATCTGGGATTTGTGGACAACAGTTCTGAAAGTTTATTTTCTATGCTCCATCTTCCTCCTTGGATATTTGCACAGACTATACCTTTATGCATAGAATGCATTCTGTTCTTGCTTCTCTACTTCTGAAAAATGAATCCTTTGCCATTTTCAAAACTTAGTTTAAATAGCATCTTCCACATGAAACTTTTCTTGATTTCCCCTGCTGTTAGAGTTCTATCCCCTCAAATACCTTTATTTATTTGTTAAAGATACTGTATTATAGTAGTTATATAAAGGGCTGTTAGAGAGATGTATATTTAAGTTCAGCATCTGGCATATACTGATAGTGTGACCATGGGCAATTTTTTTTTTGTTTTTTTTTTAGGCAATTCAATATCCTTCTAAGTTGCAGAGAAAGTGCCAACTTCCATTGGTAAAAGGAAATTTCCTTATCCAGTAGTTCCCTCTACTAATAAATTGCTCATTCTATCTCAATTCTATTTATTAGTTATGAATTTAGAATGTATCTATGAACTTATATCATCCATGTACATATATGTTTATATATGTTGTGACCATGAAAATATGGGTTTCAAGACTGTGAATTGCCCAAACTGTAAAGATAATTTTTAGTGCCTTGATTTTATATCAAAAATGAGTGGTCACCATGGGAAAAATTCCCAAATATGAAATACCCAAGTCAGCTGGGTTTAATGGAGATTTTAATTAATATAAATGAAAGAATTAAGGAAAGGGAAAGAGACAGAGTAAGAGAAAATAGTAGGAAAAGGGTAGGGCCTAGGCCAATGGCCCAGGCCTTTCTCTTTAAGAGAGAAACTAAGTCAGTCTTTAATCACTCACCAGAAGATCTTTCCAAGCAAAACTCTAGTGTTCAGAGACCCAGCAGCCTCCTCTGACTCCTGACCTCCAATTCAGCTACCAAAGCTGAACTAATTGAACTACCTTGAACTGGTTCAGACAGCTCTGTTTAAAGAGAAATTTCTCTCCTGTTACCTTCTCTAAATTTTCATGTCTACCACAGTAGACGCTTTTCCTAGGATAGCCCATTCTTAGTTTTTAGTTCTCACCTTCTCTGGGTAGATTATATATCTTCTGAATACTTCATATGTCTTTGTTAAGCTTGCCCCTTGCAAGTTGCCTGACCTTTTAGTGATTAATTTGACCTTCATAGGTACTTAGCACCCTTTTGTATTAGATCTAAAAATAGACCCAGCTTAAGGGCTTTTGCCTCACTATAAGTATGGATTAAGTACCTTTTCATTGTTCAGTAAGGAGTTTACAACTTTATATTCCCCTAAAGTATGCCTAAGTATGGGTGGAGTAATGTTAGAGGTTCCAATACATTCCTGACCAAGTACCTCCATTGTTTAAATGGGGAATAACCTTAACCATAACCTTAAGATAATGTTCCAAGGTAGAGTCTGAGAAAATGTAAAATTTACAATGTACATGTTCTCTTTTTCTAATATACTACATGTAGGAGAGAAGGGGTTTAGAAAGAAACAAAAATACATAGATTTTTATGATGCTATCAATTTGGGAGCAGAAGGAAGAGAGAGAGAAAAGAATGACAGAGATGTGTAAAAAATTATACAGAGAGGAAAAGTATTTATAGTCCACTTTAATTCCCTTAGAGAGGCTTCCATTGAGTGTACATAGGAAATGACTGATAGGATAACAAAGACTGAACTGCAGACAAAGTTCTCTTTAAAAGCTAGGCATCTTCATCATCTAAGAGTCAATTCTGCTTCTGGAAAGGAATAGGGAAATCAAGGAGAAAGCCCCTGAACATCTAATCAATAAATACATTCTAAATACATTTGAGGATTAGGGGAACTCTCTTTTATATATGCTTTCTAGAAGCTACTAGGTTACCTGGAATTTTTTTAAGAATTCCAGATTTCCTATCAATACATTCCCTACTCCTTGTCACTGCAACTTTTTAAAACTAATCACTTTCCCCATAGCTATAAATAATAGAATAGAAATAGGAATATTTCAGTTACAAATAGCCCAAAGGATGAAGGATAGAAAAACCTTGGAGTGGTTGGTCTTTATTCACTAAGTTAAATAATATAGCTGAGGAACACTGTAAGGAGTTTGGTTATACCCTGACCAGGATTCCAAGCAACCATTTTTCTTCCCACCTCATTCCTTTTATGTACAAGAGAATAAATGTATAATCTAGCATTTTCTGTTCCTTAAATTTATTTAGAAGTTGAGTCATAATCTTTAAAAGGGTATTCACTAGACAAAAATTTTGATTGCTTTTGATCCACATATATCCTTAATTTTATATTCAGAAACTACAGTGGAGGAAACCAGTGAATAGCTGCTAATACAAATTACTACAAAGGTCAGAGATCTCAATCTTGGTCTAAATCATAAGGGATTTGAGCAAAGTAGAGATAATGTCAATAATTTTGGTTTATATTTTATATAAACTCTGGAAGAAAATGAAAACAAACTAAAATGACTATGGGGTTGTTTCTCATTTTGTTATTCAGTTGTTTCCATCCTGTCTAACATGATATGAGCCCTATTTGGTATTTTCTTCACAAAGATACATAAAGATATGATTTGCCATTTCCTTCTCCAGCTCATTTTATATTTCAGGAAACTAAGGTAAAAAGGTTAAGTTACTTTCCAGGCTCACATAGTTAGTAAGTAACCTAGTAAGTATGGTGCCAGATTTGAGTCTTTCTAACTTCAGATCCAACACTGTATGCACTGCAATGCCCAGCCAGTATAAATAAAAAAAGATACAGTTCTATTTTCATCATCTGGGCTAAGGCTGGAGATATCAGGTCATTTATGCCTCATACTTTCTCTTCCTTACCCCTATCCCCCACAGTCTTTAGAGCGGTGACTACTCAGTATGAAACACACATTGGCAAAATATATATAGTCATCATTGGGAGAGACCCTTTTTTCTTTAGATTTTTGTCATATAGTCAAACTCTACCAGATGGTGCCTACATGAAAAGATTGCTATCTACAGTGCTGGAGGAAGAGTCCATTTATAACTTTTTCTAAATCTAAATATAATTTACAAGTACTACAACATCTACAAATTTTGCCCAGTTATTTTCAGATTTATAACAGCTATTCTTTGTTAGCAGGAGGATACTTCCTTCTTCATTATATTCTCCTTTCTTGGTTTTCAAGACACCATTCTGTATTGCTTGTCCTCCTGTTTTTCTGATCACTCTTCTTTTCCTTTGCTGGGACTTCCTCCAGATCAAGCCTTTAATCATGTGTTTCCCTCAGGATTCTTTCATGGCATCAATTTTTGTCTCTCATTATCCTACTTCATTTCATGATCTCATTAGTTTTCATGGACTTAATTATTATCTTTATGTTTATAATTCTCAAATCAAACTCTCCTGCCCCAATTTTTCTACTGACCTTCAATCGTACACCTCCAAATACCTTTCAGATATTATGAACTAGATGTCTAGTAGACACCTTAAACTTAAAATGTCTAAAACATAGCTTTCCAAGTAAATACCACTCCTACCTTCACTTTGCTGTAGAGGATACCACCATCCTTCCTGTCCCTCAGGTTTGTAATATAGGAGTCATCTTAGATTTCTTGATCTCTCTCACTCCCATATCCAAGCTGTTGCCAAGGTCTGTAAAATTCACCTTTGTTTGACCTCTCTCCAATAATCCTCTTTCTCTCCACTTGAACTGTCACCATCCTGGTACAGAACCTCATCCCCACACATCTGCATTATTGCAAAAGCCATTCTTCATTTGGTTACTAAAGTGATTTCCCTAAAACTCATGTCTAATCATTTCATCTTCCCTCCAAACTCAATAAGATATAGTGGTTTCCTACTGATTCCAGAATCAAAGCAAACTTCTCTGTTTGGCATTCAAAGCCATTCATAATCTACCCCACATCTACTTTTCTAGGCTTCTTACAATTTACTTTTCCATAGGTACTCTTTGAATCAGTGACACTACCATCCTGGCTGCTATACAAACTAGACACTCCATCTCTCTTCTTCAGGCATCACCTCTCATTGTCTTCCATGTCTACAGTACCCTAACTGTTGACCTTCCTGACTTCCTTTAAGCCCCAGCTAAAATCCCCCAACTTACAGGAAGTCCCTTCCTTTTAATTATGTCCTATTTATTCTGTATATAGTTTTTTTGCATATATTTGTTTTCCAATTGTCTCTCACATTAACAAGTAAACTGACAGCAGAACTTGTCATAGTTTTTTATTAAATTATATGCCCAGTGTTTATCACAGAGCATGACAAGTAGTAGGTACTGAATAAATGTTTATGGGATTGGACTGTATTATTAGAACTGACACATCTGATGGTGCTTTTTCAACTCATATATCTCAACCTATTTGCTATTTTTGACCCTGGCAGCTACTCTTTCTTCTTTTTATACTTTTTGCTTTCACATTTTTCATTATACTACTCTTGCCTTGTTCTCCTCCTCTTGGGTGCGACCAGTTTTTTTTTTCTATCTCCTAAGGGGATTCTACATCCATATTAGGCCCCCATGATGGTATTGCCAAAGTCCTCCTTTTCTACTATGTAATCTCTTTCAGACAACTCATCCACCCTGTGAGTTCAAATATCATCTCTATTTAGATGACACATACAAACCTATATTACATATAGGTATATAAATATTTGTGTAAGTGCATTTAGGTGGTACAATGAGTAGATAACTGGACCTGGAGCCAGGAAGACTTGAGTTCAAATCTGGCCTCAGACATTAGCTCTGTGATCCTGGACATCACTTTATTCTGCCGCAGTTTCCTTATTAATAAAATGAGCTGGAAAAGGAAATGGCAAACCACTCCAGCCAAGAAAACCTTAAATGGGGTCAGAAAGAGTTGGGTATGAGTAAAAAATAACTGAAGAACAAGTATGTACATATATATGTGTATCTATATGTATGAGTATATATATATATGAAGCTCCAGTTTCTCCCCTGAGCTTCAGTTCTTAACACCAACTGCCTATTTGACATCTATCAGTATATGTCAGATATAGATCTTAAATTCAACATGACTGAAACTGAACTTATTCTCTTTACTCCCTCAAACCATCTTTCTTCTAAATTTTCCTATTTCTGTTTAAGGTATCATCATACTTCCACTCTTTCAGGTTTGTAACATTGTCATTAACCTTGACTCCCCATTCTATATTACCTCACATACCCAATCAATTGTCAAACCATGACTTTTCTACTTCTATAATATCTCTTGCACCCAACCTCTTTGCTTTACCTCCATCACCATCAACTTAATTTGAGTTTTCACCATCATTTGTCAAGTTTATTCAAACAACTTCCTAATTGGTCATTCCTCCTTAAGCCTGTCACCATTTCCAGTCCATGCTGCAATATGCTGCCCAAGAGATTTCCTCAGAATATATATGAGCAAATCACTCCTTTATTCAATTGCTTACATGAAGTCCTTTTTGCTTCAAGATTATATACATAAACATCTTTGTTTAGCTTTAAAAGCTAATCCATCTTTCCAGCTATTGGACATTACCTCTTTCTTTCCACTTTTTGATTCCAACAAACAAGCCTTTCTCTCTCTCTCTCTCTCTCTCTCTCTCTCTCTCTCTCTCTCTCTCTCTCTCTCTCTCTCTCTCTCTCTCTCTCTCCTTCATACATGATGCTTTCATCTCCCATTTCTTTGCCTATGAGCTAACCATCATCTATTCCTGGAATTTACTGCCTCCTTAACTCTGACTCACAGAATTCTTCTTTCTTTTTAGACACAGCTCAAGCATCCCTTTCCACATGAAACATTTCCTGATACTCCCAAAGGCTAGTACCTCCTTTCCTTACCTGACTACTTTTTAATGAACTGCTTTGCATTTACTTTTTATATTATGTATATAAACATATATATATATATATATATATATACACACACATATGTATTTACATATGCACTTCTTCCTCAGAATATAGGATCCCTTTAAGTAGAGATTGTTTCATAATTTGTCTTTTTATTCCCAGTTCCTAGCCCAATGTCTGGTACATAGAGTAGCTTTTCAACAAATGTATATTGATTGGTCAATTGAATGACTGACATTGTGCTGAATTATTCAGAAAGGAAGACTAGCCAGCCTAGGATAGAAAGTTTTTAAAGCCTAAAAATTATTAACACACATACCCTTTTAAAATAGATAATTCCCAAGACCAGACTCTTGATTTAGAACAAGGTAAGGGAATATACTGGATGACCTCCCAACATATTTTCTGACAAAATGGGTGAGGTCTACCAAAAAGTCACTTTGAAGAATAATGAGTTTTAAATTTTCCTCTTTGAAATAAAGAAGTTACCATAGTTCCCAAGATGAAGTTGCTTCTCCACTGTTATCTGAGTTGTACCCTGAATTCACCACTTTCCAGGACCTTTTGGACCAAAAGTAATGATAAATAGTCAGAGCTAGCAGGATAGGTATGGATGGTTTATTAACATAAAACTTCTGATCATTTTCTAATTTTTAAAAAAAGGAACGAAAAATGGAACTTAGAGACATAATGCACATTTATGGTAACTACTGAGAATGAAAAGTTTTATATAGTCCCAGACTGTAATTAGCTATATAGATACTATATTCTTGAATATAATACATACAAATTGAGAAAGGAGGCAAATGCATTTGTTATTCCTAACCTGACCTACTTATTGTGAATTATCTACCATTGATATATAAAGATATATAATTAAAAGTTCTCTTTGGTAAAATAATATAACATATATCTAATAACAAATTTTAATGGAGACATAGAGGCCACCTCCCTATAGGAAAGTCTCCCTCTTGACAGATGGACATTTCTATAAAACCAAGTGGTACAAGAAGATATAGCTTTTGGGTAGGGATCTCAAAGGTTATTGAGTCCAACTCTCTTAGTTTATACAGATGAGTAATCTGGGACACAGTATTTTTGACAACCTTGTTCAAGGTCAAGAAATAGTGTTAGAATCAGAATTAGAACCTGAGTACCATGACTTCAAATCTGGTGTTCTTTCAGGGACAAACTATTTCCAGTGCCGTGGAGAGGTTCTTTTTTATCTTACTGTTATGTTTTTTTTTATGATTTTTGTTTATCTTTGTTAATATTTGACAATATTAGTTCTTTGATCATATTGGAACTGTGTTCTCTTACTGCTGTTCAGTTCAGTTCATCTGTAGTGAGCCATTCAAATAATCACAAACCCAACTTACTACTTAAGAATGTGAGAACTACTTCCCCACAGGTTGAGAGATCAGAAGGAATAAATGAATCAATCAATGAATGAAAACATTCATTAAGCATTTCCTATTGACATCGGCATTGTACCCCCAGAAACTCAGGCAAACTATTAGTGAAATTCACTTATTCTCTTACATCCTCTTGACTCCTAACCCCAAACAGCTAATAACTCCTATAAAACCCTGAGAAGATTATTCTCCTTTGATCCTCCTTTAGATTTAAGATGGACAGAGAGACGCACCTCCAGGCTACACCTCAGTTCTATTGAGCTGTATCTCAGACATCTGTCTGTTCCCTAAAACTATGGAATCTTTTATGAGGGTCATTACTTATGTTTTCAGGCAGACCCCATCAGATGACCAAACCCTTGACCAAATGCCTGAGGGTTTACCACTCTAGAGTCATGTCTATACTACGACACAGCATCTGTTGTAAAGAGTATAAAATCCCCAGAATTGATATTGTCTGGGGGGCAGCTTTTCCATCCATGCTGTCTTCCCAAGGAGCAGCCTTCCATCTTGCTGTTCCACCTACACTATCCTCCTGGCCATTCTCAACATTACTTTCTCAATTAATAAATTTCTCTTTTTATTTTTAAGCTGAGTTTTGGAGTCTTGCCTTCTTGCAAAAAGGTATCCTTCCTGAACCCCAGGGGTGCACCTCTTCACTCTCATAACACTGTCAGGTACTCTTCTAAGTACCAACATAATACAAACGGGAAATAGCTCTTGTCCTTAAGGAACATACATTTCTAATAGAAAAGAAAACATGTATAATGGATTGATGAAAAGGGATGAAAGGTTTTCAACTGGGAAGTCCTAGGGATAGTGAATATAATCATAGAAACATTGATTGACATAGAAGCTCCTTGTTAAGAGAAAATTTTCAATCATATAGACAGTACAAGTTAAAAACTTCCCATATATTTAAATGCATAAGTATAGCTCCTATAGTTCTCTCTCCAGGCTACCAAAGGCCTGCCTTTTAATGCAGGAAAAAATAGGTCATTTCTTATTGATTCTATGGGAACAATCTTAGGATTCTGGCACAAACTGTTTTCATTGACAGACCATGTTCAGAAACCCTTGCACTACTTTTTATTTGCAGATCCATGAACTGCTTTCCCAGCTCTTGCTTTGATTTTGGGGGGAGGTGGGTCGGAAGGACTGGTGGTTTGGATTTGCAATTTTATCTTATAAGGAACTGGTCATATAGATTTGTATTGCCAATTTTTCCCACAACACAAATCCTATATAATTTAGAATCACAGAAACCTGTTTGGGACTAGTCAAGCTAAATGACTTGCCCAATATTACATGTCTAGCCTATGTCAGAGGTGGAAAGTGAACCCATGTTTTTTAGATAATGAGACAGTCTCTCTATCCATCAAACTAAGTCATCTTTCCCTGCTTTGATGACCTCTCTGACTTTCTCCTGGCTTCCTTTTTGACCCTTCTTAGCTCCTTTTCATATGTATCTCGTGTCCATTTCCACTTCCTGCCCCAGAGCTTTATCAGCCCCAAATCATCTTTCTCATGTTGTTCTATATCCTTTCAGTCAAGAGTCTGACTTCTCCCAAAGCTATATTGAATCCTAAATTTGCATCATCAGATCTTTTTTTCTATAGGAAAAATAAAAAGAAGGGAGAGAGATGCCAATTATGATAGAAATCATATTAGAGAACATAATTTTGTTTTATATATATATATATATCATCCCCAACAGTATTTTAGTAATCAAAAGAGATTAAGACAACATTCAAAGACATGTAGTTTCATTTTTTTAGGAAACTGCAAGAGAATGCCAATCATTTAAATTATTCTACTTCAGCAAAGACATTTAAACTTTCCTGAAATTTTATTTTAGAGCATTAGGAAGAGGCCATGACTACACCTACATAAACCTCCCCTGAATTCTTAGTATATAAAAATGCCTCATGACCACAAATCTAGTTGAAGCCCTGAAGCACAACACTAATTGTTGGTGACATGCTTTTTTTATAGGAGAAGGGTAATCTTTGTGAAAATGTGTTGTTGTTGTTTTTTCAGTGAAGGTATCAGGCAGAAAATCTGCTCATTTGTGTCTGGCCTAAAGGGATATCCAGTTTAAGGGCTTGCCCAAGGCTCTGGGATTTCTTAGTCCAAGTTCCTTTTGTATTTTATGGTTTCAATGTGCTTTACACCTGAGCTCAGTTAACTCCTTGCCTTAGAGTAGTCAGAAACATTAATTTTCCAAGAGATTTAAGAAATCAAGTGAACAAAAGATGGACAGTAGCAGAGTCTGTTAATATTGTGTTAATAGTCTTAGTTACAAGTTGTGGAAAATTGTTGAGTATTTATTTTTTTAATTGTGAATATCTCAAAGACAGGGCAGGGTAGCACAAATTTGATTTGGTGGCAGGGAGGGCAATGAGACCGAGAGAACAAATCAATAGACTTTATGGGTGTTGGGTTTCCTCCCCTTTGCCAATTTATGTGAAGGCATAAAAAAGGCAGAACAGGTAGGTGGTTCAGTGGATAGGGAGCCAGGTCTCTCTAAGGACTTAAATTCATACCTACCCTCAGATACTTCCTAGCTTTGTGACCATGGGCAAGTCACTCAATCTTGATTAGCTAGCTCTTGCCCGTCTGTCTTGGAGTTGTTATTCAGACAGAAAGTACAGGTTAAAATAAAATGAATTTGCAGTTAGAAAAAAAATATCAAATCAATTTTCTTGTAATCTCCTTTATAGGAAGACCATTTAAGGCTTTTTGTCATGAATTTGCTGCAAAAAAGTTTTTTTATGGTAAATGAAGCATATGTGTACAGTCATACTTTGGAACGGCACAAGGGCAGAGGGGCATCTGCCTTTGACTAGGTGAATGTAACCTCTGACTTACCACTTAGACAAATCTCCAGGAAGCTCTTCACTCATTTTTTTGGATGTATTCTTGACAGCTGTTTGAATTTCAAACTTTTTTTTTATATTGAGCTGTTGATGGGGGCCATGTCTAGAATGATGTTGAAAATATTCTTTAGGATAATAAGGAAAAGGTGGTAGTAAAAAATGGAAAATGATGGGATGCTCTATGATTGGGGAATGGATGAACAAATTGTGGTATTTGATGGTAATGGAATATTATTGTGCTTAAAAGAATGATGAACTAGAGGAATTCCATTTGAACTGAAAAGATCTCCAAGAATTGATGCAGAGTGAAAGGAGCAGAACTAGGAGAACATTGTACACAGAGACTGATATATTATGGCACAATCAAATGTAATGGATTTCTCTACTAGCAGCAATGCAATGATCCAGGACAATTCTGAGGAACTTAAGAGAAAGAACTTTCTACACCCAGAGAAAAACTGTGGGAGCAGAAATGCAGAAGAAGGAGGTAGACTCAAGGCATAGAGCCAACGAAAGTTCAGACCTCTGAAAACCCTTACTTACTGATTAGAAACTAAATGCTCCTAGGGGACTGAAAATCAAACTTAACAATAAGACAGAACCAAGGACCCCTCTCCCACCTAGAGTGCTAAGCCTCCAGAGGCACTGGAGCCTCTGGGTGGGCAAGGCACTGGTCTAGAGGGAATAGCTTGAGGGCAAAGCTGTGCCAGGCTCAGAGCGTCCAACACAGGCAGTGGGGAAGCAGTTAGAGGAGAAACTCAGAGCACAGAGCAGGCAGCCTAGTTGTAGCAGCTGAGACACTCCATATTGTTCACTCCCCAAGATTTTGCCCTCAGGGCACATCCAGAAAACCCAGCTGGACTTAATACCATCAAAGTCTTCAGAAGGCAAGGAAGCTCAAGCTCCAATACCCCTCCCCCAAAATTGTACTGAGAGATTTCCTAACAAAGCTCCAAAGGTGAAGGTGGAAAGAAAGAATAAAACCACAAAAAAAAAAATAAGAGGAACAAGAGCTCAGGCAACTGCAGGGAGTAAATAAGGGGTAAATATGAGCAAACAACACAAAAAGAAAAAATAAATTAAAATCGGCAGTTTCTGTACAGACAATGAACAAAGAGCAAACCAAACAGAGAAGGATGAGGGAACACCAAGCAAAAAAACAGAAAACCCAGTGAATTGGATACAGGCTCTGGAAGAACTCAAAATGCAATTCAAAATACAATTAAGAGAGTCTGAAGACATTTGGGAAAATAACTTAAAAACTAAGATAAGTCTTCTGGAAAGAGAGACAATTGAACCAAAACAAGAAAATAGTGTCTTGAAAGCCAAAATCAACCAACTTGAAAATGAGGTAAAGGAGATGAAAGATGAGGCAAAGACGATGAAAGATTAGGCAAAGAGGATGAAAGATAACCTCCAAAGAAAAATCAGACCAGAAGGAGAAGGATGACCAAAAAGCCAGGGATGAAATCCAGTCTTTAAGAACCAGATACAACAGACTACAACAACTAGAATAAAGTGACTTCAAAAGGCAGCAGGACACTATAAAACAAAATCAAAAGAATGAAAAAATTGAGGAAAATATGAAGCACCTCATTCACAAAACAAAAGATTTAGAAAATCGTTCCAGGAGAGACAACTTATGAATCATTGATCTACCAGAAGACCATAACAAAAGAAAAAGCCTGGACATCACACTACAGTAAATTATCCAAGAAAACTGGCCCAATATTTTAGATAAAGAGGGAAAAGTGGAGATTGAAAGAACCCACAGATCACCTCCTGTACTTAATCCCCAACTGACAACACTCAGGAATGTTATAGCCAGATTCAATAACTATCAGACCAAGGAAAAAATATTAGAAGCTCCTAAGAAGAAGAAGTCATTCAGATACCATGGAACCACAGCGAGGATAACACAGGATCTGACTGCATCTACACTGAAGAACCAAAAGTCATGGAATATGATATTCCAGAAAGCTACGGAAATAGGTCTACAACCAAGAATCAACTACCCAGCAAAACTGACTATATTCTTACAGGGAAAAGTATGGTCATTTAACAAAATAGAAGAATTCCAAGCATTTATAATGAAAAGACCAGATCAAACCAGAAAATATGATGCCCAAGCATAGAACTCAAGAGAATCACCAAAAGGTAATTAAGAAAGAGGGAAAAAAGAAAAACAAAACCAAAAACCAAAACAAAACTTTTTTTTTTAAGAGACCCAATGTAAGGGGTAAATTTAGGGGTTATTGACTGAATATATTATACTAGTGGTCATCAGGGATCAATTCAAATTCCAATAAAATACTCAAGTCATTTTGGAAATTTTATGGTGGTTTAATTAATATAGAGGGAAGGAATTAAGAAGAAGAGAGAGAAAGGAGTATAAGATTTCTCAGGCCTAGACTAAGCCAAAGGAATTTCAGAGAACTCAGCCACAGGGACTCCTCAGAAGATTAGGGGCTTCCTAAGAGGATAGTGTTTTCGAAGGTAAAGGAAAAAGGAATCAGCCTAAACTCACTCATCTAGCACGCTCACACCAAGTCACCAAGATGCCAAGACCCAAGATGCCAAATGCCACCCAGCACTCCCCACATTGCCGACAGAGACCAATGTCTCCACAAGTGAGAGACATAGCGAGAGCCATATCTCTGTGAGAGAGTCAGAGCCACGTCCTGTGATAGAGCCAGAGCCATGCTTCTGCAAAAAAGGCCGGAGAGAGGAAGAGAGGAGAAATATATATACTCTTTTTTACATCACTTCCTGAATCTCACATGTACCAATGGTAGTTTAAGCTTGATTAGGACAGCCCAGGGGGTCTGTCAGTTGTTTCATATTTGTCACTTGCGAGCACATGTCAGTCATAGGCTATCCTACACAACACATAATCACTAAGTAGGGGTGTAGACATTCCTGTTTGTTAGGATTTTAAAAACTAATTTGGGTGTAGAAAATCTAAAATTCACATCAATAAGTTAAAATGATATGTATCCCTATAATTTATTATATGTCATTGGTAACTCTTAAAAATTGTTATTATTACCTGGGCAGCTAAAAGAATTATACTTAGAGGGAACAGTGACAAACTGTATAGGATGAAATGCCAAGACATAAATATGTATATAGATATATGTATGCATAAATACATACATATATATGTATATATATATATGTATATATACATATAAACAGCTCGAGCTAAAAAAGATGTTAATACTAAAAGAAATGGGAAAAGAAACAAAAGGGGGTGAATTTATATGTCACAAAGAAGCTCATAGTGGAAGGGGGGAGAACATCAGTACACCAGAAGGGTAAAGAGGTTGGAGATAGGAAATTCTGAACTCTTACATGCATTGAAATTGACTCAAAGAGGGAAGAACAATCCAATCTATTGGGGCAGAGAATTGATTTGCGCCATATAGGGAAGTAGAAGGGTAACAAATGGACTGGTAGTGAGGGAAACAGTACAAGGGAGGGAGAGGGTGGCAGGTAATTTAAAAAGACTGTAAAGAAAATAAGTGAGGAATAAAAGGGAGGGGGTAGAAAGGGAAATAAAATAAAGGTGGGAATTAGGGGGATTGATTAAAAACAAAACATTGGTGTAGAAGGAAATAGTGAAAGAAGAAAAGGCAGGACTAAGAGTAGAAATCAAAATACTGGGAAATACACAGCTGGTAATCAGAACTCTGAATGTGAATGGAATGAACTCACCCATAAAATGCAAGCAAATACCAGAGTGGATTAGTATCCAAAACCCAACCATATGTTCTCTACAAGAGACAGACATGAGGAAGGTAGACATGCATAGGGTAAAAGTCAGAGGATGGAGGCAAATCTATTGGGCCTCAATGGATAAAAAGAAGACAGGAGTCACAATCATGATATCTGACAAAGGCAAAGTGAAAATGGATCTAGCTAAAATAGATAGGGAAGGTAATTACATCCTGATAAAAGGCAGTATAGACAATGAGGAAATATCAGTACTCAACATGTACATACCAAATGGCATAGCATCCAAATTCTAAAAGAGAAACTAGAGGAGTTCAAGGATGAAATAGAAAAACTATACTAGTGAGAGACCTGAACCTTCCTCTATCAGAATGAGATAAATCAAATAAAAAAATAAATAAGAACGAGGTAAGAGAAGTGAATGAAATCTTTGAAAAACTAGAGTTAGTAGATATGTGAAGAAAAATAAATAGGATCAAACAGGAATACACCTTCTTTTCAGCAGCACATGGTACATTCACAAAGATCGACCATGTATTAGGGCATAAAAACATTGCAAACAAGTGCAAAAGAGCAGAAATAATAAAAGCAACCTCCTCAGATCACAATGCAATGTAAATAATAATTAGTAAGGGTACATGTAGAGCCAAATCAAAAATTAATTGGAAATTAAACAATATGATTCTCCAAAATCGGTTAAAGGACAAATCATAGAAACAATAACTTCATTGATGAAAATGACAATGATGACACATCCTTTCAAAATATATGGGATGCAGACAAAGCAGTACTCAGGAGGAAATTCATATCCTTGAGTTCATATATCAACAAATTATAGAGGGCAGAGGTCAATGAATTGGACATGCAAATGAAAAAACTAGAAAGTGAACAAATTAAAAATCCTCAAATGAAAAATAAATTAGAGATTCTAAAAATCAAAGGAGAAATTAATAAAATTGAAAGTCAAAGAACTATTGATTAATAAATAAGACTAGAAGCTAGTACTTTAAAAAAGAAACAAAATGGACAAAGTACTGGTCAATCTAATTGAAAAAAGGAAAGAAGAAAACCAAATTGACAGTATCCAAGATGAAAAGGGAGACCTCACCTCTAATGAAGTGGAAATTAAGGCAATCATTAAAAATTATTATGTCCAATTATATGGCAACAAATACAGCAATCTAGGTCATATGGATGAATATTTACAAAAATATAAATTATTTAGACTAACAGAGGAAGAAATAAACAACCCCATATCAGAAAAAGAAATTGAACAAACCATCAAAATACACCCTAAGAAAAAATCCCCAGGACCTGATGGATTCACAAATGAATTCTATCAAATATTCAAAGACAAATAATCCCAGTATTATACAAACTATTTGATAGAATAAGCCAAGAAGGAATTCTATCAAATTCATTTTATGACACAAACATGGTACTGATCCCAAAGCCAGGCAGGTGAAAAACAGAGAAAGGAAACTATAGACCAATCTCCCTAATGAACAAAAATGCAAAAATCTTAAATAGGATACTAGCAAAAAGACTCCAGCCATTGATCACAAGGGTTATTCACCATAACCAGGTAGAATTCATACCAGGAATGCAAGGATGGTTCAATATTAGGAAAACTATCCACGTAATTGACCATATTAACCAGCAAACTGACAAAAATCATATGATTATCTCAATAGATGCAGAAAGAAAAAGCCTTTGACAAAATACAACACTCATTCCTATTGAAAACACTAGAAAGCATAGGAATAGAAAGGTCTTTCCTAAAAATAATAAACCGTACATATCTAAAACCATCGGTAAACATCATCTGCAATGGGGATAAACTAGAAGCCTTCCCAATAAGATCAGGAGTGAAACAAGGATGCCCATCATCACCTCTATTATTTAACAATGTACTAGAAACACTAGCTGTAGCAATTGGAGAAGAAAAAGAAATTGAAGGTATTAAAAGAGACAATGAGGAGACCAAGCTATCACTCTTTGCAAATGATATGATAGTTTACTTAAAGAACCCCAGAGAATCGACCAAAAAGCTAGTCAAAATAGTCAACTGCTTTAGCAAAGTTGCAGGATACAAAATAAACCAAAATAAGTCATCAGCATTTCTATATGTCTACAACACATCTCATCAGCAAGAATTAGAAAGAGAAATTCCATTTAGAAGCACCCAAGACAATATAAAATACTTTGAAATCTATCTGCTAAGATAAAACAGGAACTATATGAACACAACTACAAAACATTCTCTACACAATTAAAACTAGATCTAAACCATTGGAAAAACATCCACTACTCATGGGTAGGATGAGCTAACATAATAAAAATGACAATCCTACTCAAATTAATTTACTTATTTAGTGACATACCCATTGAACTACCAAAAAACTTTTTTTTACTGAATTAGAAAAAAAACCAAAATAAAGTTCATTTGGAAGAACAAAAGATCAAGGATATCCAGGGAAATAATGAAAAATAAATGAGAATGAAGGAGGTCTTGCAGTCCCAGATCTCAAACTATACTATAAAGCAGTGGTCATCAAAACAATTTGGTACTGACTAAGAGTACAAAGGAGGATCAGTGGAATAGACTTGGTGTAGGTGACCTCAGCAAGACCATTTATGATAAGCCCAAAGAGATCTGACTATTTGATAATCTGATTTTCTAATTAAAAAATTCTGTTAGAGATTCTGATGACAATTTTTTTATCTTTATTTCCCACCTCTGATGCGCCATGAGGATAGCAAATATAGCCCACAAAATAATCCCAAGTTTTCTTCTAACCTTCCCATTTTATTTGTTTCTTTTTAATCAAAGTTTAAAAGGGGAAACTTCAGCTGAGCTACACTGCCTCAGCAAAACTGCCTGGCAGCCTTTGCTTCTGAGATTCTTTTTTCCATGTTCTGCCTTTCCTGATTCTCTTTCCTTCCTTACATGTCCCTTACCACAAACCAAGCACCTAACCCTAGATCTTTTACCCTCTTAGCCCTCTGGAGAGATAAAAATACTAGGCAAAAGGAAAAAAGAGAAATAACAACAATTCATAATCTGTTTTCACTAGGTTATTTTGTCTTCTTCTCTCTACCTCAAATTCAGCTCAACTTTGCTCTCTTTAATGAATCATAAAGTCCTAAAAATTGGGTATCATAAATTTAATAAAATTTCATACAGTTTTTAGTGCATCACAGTGCTGGGCACATAATAATAACTCATTTATTAAGTGTACAATAAAATTTACATGATTATAAAGACAGTATTCATGAATGCCTTCTCTGTTTTCAATATTATTTTTTCTTTTGAACTTAATGATTAACATTTCAAAATGCAGAAACCCAATTTAAGGAAAAAGAGACTTGTTTATTAATCATGAAAATTCTTTTATGTGTTTTTGAAATATGGACAGTATTAGATAGTAACAAAATAACCCTGTTTTTGTGCCCTTTGGAACATCTGCTTTCTTCAACTTTTAAAATGTTTTATAGATGCTTTCTTTCATTCTTTCTCTTTTTTCTTCCCATCTCTATTGCTCTCCACTCACATGAAAGCTCTTTATGATCCTGTTGAAAATGATTAAAGGGCCTAATATTCCACATGACACATAGTGTTGGTGTCATTCTCTCACTATTTTAACTCTAATGGTCAAGATGACTGATTCTCTGACAGCAAGACGTTCATGCAGACACTGAATCTAAATAAGAGAGGCAAAAAGTTTCCCCCAAACTCAAATCTAAAATGAAAACTTACAGTTGCAAATCTAGAATTCTGTAATCTGGAAGAGAGAGAATCAATTGTACTTTAATATCAATACTTGTCATTTATATAGTCCTTTAAAATTTACATGACAAGCATTTTGTGAATTTTATTTCATTTGATCCTCACAATAACCATGGGAATTTGGAGCTATTATTATCCCCATTTTACTGTTGAGAAAACTGAGGCAGTCAGAATTTTGATGATTTACCTAGGGTCACATAGCTAGTAAAATGTCTGAGGGCAGATTTAAACTCAGATCTCCTTGACTACAGGTCTTCACTCTATCTATTGAGCTTCCCAACTATTTTTTATGTATCTGAAATGTCAGGGATGGGAAGGATTACCAAGGGATGTTTCTTAAATTGAACTATAATTATGACAAAGTTATCACAAACCAAGAAGAATGATGTTATGGGGTGAAAAAATGCACCCCTGGGTTTTGGGAAGGATACCTTTTGCAAGAATGCAAGACTCCAAAACTTAGCTTAAAAAAAAAAGAAATTTATTAATTTAGGAAGTAATGTTGAGAATGGCCATGACAATAGCAAAGGTGGAACAGCAAGATGGGGAGCAGTTCCTTGGGAGGACAGCATGAATGCAAAGGCTGTTCCCCCAGACGATATCACTTCTGGGAATTTTATATTTTTTACAACACAGTGTTAGTCACCCAGGCATTTGGTGAGATGGGGTGATCATCTGCCTGGCAACATAAAGATTCCTTAGTTTTAGGGAACAAACAGATGTCTGAGATATAGCCTGATAAGATCTAGGTGTAGCCTGAAGGTGTGTCTCTTTGTCCATCTCAAATCTAGAGGATGATCAAAGGAGGAAGATCATCTCGGGACCCTAGAGGATTCATTGGATGTTTTTAGGCTCAGAGTCATGAGGATGTAAGGGAGCAAGGGAGTTTCCCTGATAATAGTTTGCCTGGGTTTCTGGGTGTACAATGCCCATATCAATATAACAGTGTCGATTAAAAAAGGTTATGTGGTTCAACCTCAAAGAATCACTTTTTGATCATTTCTGTCATAAAGGCTGGCTGTCAAACTGACAATAACTACTAAAGAGTCCTCTTAGTAATTGTTCTTTTTTGTAAGATGAACAGGAATTCCTGATTCAACATCTTATGGGATGATACAGCTACCTCATATAAGGATAGATTAAGATTTTAGACCAGAAAAGGAGTAGAGAAAGTGTGAGAATAATTGTTGATTAAGCACCTATTATATGCCAGACATAAAATATAATCTCATGATCTGTACAGTGACCTTAGGAGGTAGGTACTATCATTATCCTTATTTTACAATTGAGGAAGCTGAGACAAAGAGTAGTTAAGTGATTGATTTGAACTTGGATCTTCCTAATTTTAGAATGGGAGGTCTATACTCTCAACTGTCACCTAGCTGCTTACCTATGGTAGTGGAGTTTAGTTGGGGCATAGAGCAGTTGGAGAAGAAAGATAAGATTGAAGATATTGTCAACATGGAATCTAGGAATCCCAAACTTGTGGCCTAGTGGGATCTGGTGAACCCCAGGTTTCAAGATTAGCTTAGAGGTTTGAGACCCCAAAGTTTGTACTTGTTCCCTGTTCCCATGGGAATCTACCCTGAAGGGAATCACAGGCTAGCAGTTTCAGACTGAGTGTGGGACCCTCCGCAGAATGACAGTCCTAGCTGGGTGAGATTAAGCATATCCTAAGGACCCTTTTGTTTTAGGTCTCCCCTATTGTATCAGACCCTTTCCCAAGAAGATCCACACCTGGGAAGGAAACATCCTTTAGTATCCATTGTAAAGCAGCCCCTTCTCTTATACCCTAGCTTCTATCTATGATTCCTTTCCCAAGCTTGATAGTCTCCTGTTAATGTAGTTTGAACACTCCCATTTCCTTTGTAACTATAGTAATGTCAGTCATCCTTCCCTGCCCCTGGATTCCCCAAATGGCATATAGGTTCCCCAAATTCTTTTGTTCCCTGGAGACATCATCTAGCATGGTGGCACTCCCAGGGGTCAGTGACCAGAGGGGTCAGAATTCAATCCTTGGACTCTGTGCAGTCATGTGTGGCATGCAGCTCTGTGGCAAGGCCTAGTAGCACTGAACACTTTTTTGACCTTGATTAAAGAGTGATTTTGACTATTTAATAGTTCTGTGTTTTTTCCCAGTCAAAAATATAAATGATTTTAGGGGTCTGGTTTTAGATTGCCATGAATTTCAAGCCAAAAAATCTTAATTTTACTCTGGAGGCAATAGGAATCCACTGGAAGTATTTGAACAGGTAAAGATCATACCTGGCAGTTATATGAAAATTTGACTGAAAGAAAAAAAGAGAGATAAAAGAAGTAAGTGAACATGTTAGGACATGATTGAAATAGTCTTGGTAGCTGATAATCAGATCCTGTCCCATGTAGGTGACTTTGAGAACTGAGAGATGGAAACAGGTGTGAAGAGGAGAGAAAGAGGATCACTAAGACATCATAACTTCAGTGTAAGAGGTAGGAAGAGAGAAGTTTTCAAACATTGAGGACTAGGTGAGTGATGATGGTCCAATTGATAGAAATAGTGGCATTAGAGAGAACAGGTTTTGGAGATAAATAATTTCAGTTTGTATCTGTTGAGTTTGAAATGATAATTTCTTTCTCCTAACAGATATTCTGTTTTCATATTAAGTTTGTCTGAAGGATAAAGTAACAGAATCACAATTTTTAATTGTGTAATTATTTTTTATGTAATTTCTCATATCAAATGCAATTATGGAGGCATACCACGGAGTAGAAAGAACATTAAATTAGAAATCAGAGAACTTATGTTGAAATCTTGGTTCAGTTACTTATTGTGACATTTTAAGCAAGTCATTTAAACTTCCTGGTAGCAAAGAATTGGAAATTGAGGGGATGTCCAACAATTGGGGAATAAAACACAAGTTGTGTTTTATGATTGTGATTCAATACTATTGTGTAATAAGGAATGAGGAGGATGATAACCTGGAAAGATTTATATGAACTGATGAAAAATGAAGTTAGCAGAACCAAGGGAACAGTGTACAAAATTACACCAGTATTGTATGATGGTTAAATGTGGATGATTCTGCTATCTCAGTAATACAATGATCCAAGATAATTCTGATAGGCTTATGAGGAAAAATGCTGTTTACCTCCAGAGAAAGAACTGATGGAATCTGAATGCAGATTGAAGCTCACTTTTTTACTTTCTTTGTCATGTTTTTTTCCTTCTCTTTTTTTATCTGTGTTTTCTTTCACAACATGATTCATATGGAAATATGGTTTACATCTGATAATAACTTGCTTGCTGTTTCAGGGAGAGGGGAGAAGGGGAAGGAGGGAAGAGAAGTAGAACTCATTTAAAAAAAATAAAGGCTAGAAAAACATCAAAACATTAAAAGAAGAAATTATGAGCAAAATGGTTCATGACAAACCTGTACATTGTGAGTAGATGACCATAAGTAGCAAACCATGTAAACAAGACATGAAAGAGTAGCTTGGTGTTGTAATTAAATGAAACACAATCAACCTGGCACTTTTAATTTTATGCCCAATCTTTACTGTGCTACATGTTAATTAGGCATAAAGAGTAAGGTGTTCACAAAATTACTGCAATTAATATGACTATATACAATCAAGCCAAGTATTTTTATGATTAGTTGGTGAAGGAGTACATGGCTAGAGCAAAAAAAAATTAGCTTTACTTCCATCTGAAAATGAAGATAAGGAGGAAAAAAAAGAGGAGGAGGAAAAGAGAGAATACTAGCATGGTATTGTATAGGTACTTGATATAGAGTAAGGAAGACAGTGTTTCTAAACTTGCTTCTGGCAAGAAACTCTCTGTGGGTCTGAGGACAAATTTCAACTTCTCTCACTTTCAGGCAACTCTTTAAGATGAAAGGTTAATCTCTGGCTATTTTGTTAGAGGAAATTCTCTCCTCAATGAAATCATAGCTTGTTGATGAACTAATGTTCTAATAACTTCTATCAATTTAGTACTTTAAAGTTTCCATAGTACTTTTCATATATTATATCACTCAGGCTTTTCAAAAAAATTTTATAGGTAAAATAATTTAGATATGTATCATTATTTCTTAGATAAAGAAACTAAGACTTACGATGGTTAATAACTTGTCTATGACTCCATAGTTAATAAGCATTAAAGTTTGATAAATTTATAAAGTCAGTTCAAATATAACTCAGGACTAAGGGTAAACATGGTAGATAGCCATTTAACACACAGCCAGCAGGATGAAAGTAAAAGGAGCTCTTTAAAAATTAATTTGTATAGGAATGAGGAATTTTGATTTCATTAGTATGAGAAACTTCCAGCTGATGACTTTCTCTACCTCTTTTAGCTTAGAGAGTTTCCTTGAGTACTGAGAGATAAATTACTTGCCCTTTACTAGTGTATGTAAGAAGTGGCATCTAAACCAAAGTTTTCCAAACTTTTAAGACTACACTTACATACATAATAAAGTTCCTGTCTTATTAGTAATTTTAAGACAGAAGGGCAAGGGCTAGGCAAACCAGGCTAAGTGACTTGCCCAGGATCACCCAGTTAGGAAGTATCTGAGATATGATTTGAACCCAGGTCCTCCTGTAACTATAGTTCTGGTACTATTATTAACTGGGGCACCAAGCTGCCCCATCATGCTGTTTTTTTTAACATACGTGCATAGTTAATGGCATAAAATCTTCATTGGAACATCAATATTAATTTTAGAATAAATAAAAGTTATTAGGAAATAGGTTAAGAACCTCAGTAATGATTTGTTCTTATATTTTCTTAGTTCAATATCTTTCTGACTTTCTGGGAGAGGTAGCACTCCCATCTGCTTTTCTCTTAGAAACTTGAATAGTTATTAGAACTACTTTGATCCTTCCATCTATTTCCCTTTTTTACTGAGGTCTGATCACACACATCAGAAACCTGGATTTAAAAGTCCTATTTACTAGATTTCCCCATTGCTCCTCAGATATAAGCACTTCTATGATTTGGTGATAGGAATGTGTAAGAAAGGTATTAAAATAAATAAGTGTTAAGAGTGACCTAATGAGGGAGAGAATGAGAGAACTCATATGGACAAATGAACCTTTATATTAAAATGGGGACATTCAGTAATATCCCAAACTAGAGGAAAATAGTAAAAGAAAATTGCTTCTTACCTTAAGAGTAGTGCTGTTCCTTGTTTCACTCATTCCCATCACCAAATCATACACTCTCACTACTACCACTGTCCATCATTCTCTTTAATTTAATTTATTGTTAATATACATTAACAATAATATATTAAAATAAAATAAAAATTTTAATTTTCTAAAAAATATTAAAAACAAACAAACAAATGTCTAAGAAGGGCCTTTAATGACCAATATGCCCTACATCAAATGGAATGTGTGCTCATTGGTGTTATTTTGACGGATTTTGCTGACAGTGTGTAGATGATGTATAAATGGAGATTTTGAACCCTAGACTTCATTCCCCAGAAGTCCTTAGTATTTCCCACAATTTCATATAATCTCTCCTGAGTCTCCACATTGGCGAAATCACAATTGGTATTTAACTGGCAGTAACGCCTCCCATGCTCTCTTCCTTTGCAATGATGCAGCAAGTATGGTAGTAAGATAGGGATGGCTGAAATGGCTAACTGGCCTTGGGCATGTGGTTTTTATTTTGTATCCTCTTTAGTCCTTGATTTCTAATGATCCTTAATAAACCTCATAAAATATAATGTTTTTATTATTAGAGATAGAATTTAATTTTTACAGTTTTGGCAACCACAAGTCAGATGAGAACTTCTCAATTTTTAAAAGATTTTTTAAGCCACATTTCTCCTGCCAAGACTTTTCGCCCCACCCACCAAACCACCCACACAAAGCTTCTCCTGATTCAGCTCACTCCTGCTGCCTGCTCCTGCCTCCAGTCATCTACTCCTGTCCTTCTTGACCCAGATCGCTCACCCTGTCCTATCCCTGGCCTCAGCCATAGCAACTCTACTCCTGATCTCCGGCTTCTGACGCAGATCACTCATCCAACCCCAGGCCCAGTGCCAGGACCCAGGCTGCTAGTAGTTGCCAATGTGTTTTCAGAATCACAAACCAGTTGGTAAAAACTGGGGTGTTCTTTCCTTAGGCAACAATTAGCCTCGACTTGGCACGGTACCTGGGGAGGGGGGAATGAGGAGAAGGAAGAGACTTTTCCATACATGAAGTTGATTACAAGCATGGTGTATTCTATGAGAGAGCAGTGCATTGCCTATTTCAAAGGATGTTTTTTTTGAGTGCACTGATCCTTTTCTTATCTTACCTGAGATTCAAGGGAGAAATTCATCTCCCTGCAACTCTTTGCCATTTGGGCCAGACCAGTTTGAGATTCTTAAAACCCATGGTCTCCCTTGCTATGGGAGATTCCACAGTACTGACAAAAGGAATCTCAATGGATTAAAAAACAAAAACAAAAACAAACTTTAAAGAGACTGAATGTTATATTTTTAAGACTCTTCAGACTGCAGTGTTTTATAAAAGTCTCTGTATTTTATTGCATTTTGCTGATTGTTTTTTTAAGATTTTATTTTGTTGGTTTTAAGTTCATATATTAATGTATTCAATACTGTTCTGTTACACTGAATTATTTTAATGTACTGGGTTTTAACTTCTGTTATATTCTGTTGCTTTCCCCCTATAACTACACTGAACAAATATTATTGAATAAGCCCATATATAAAAACAGCCTTTTTTCTATTTTGACTTTGTAAATTGTCACATAGAGGATGGATGGATTTCATCAAAACTGGTTAAAATTGTATAAGAACCTTTGGAATATTTAATGAACTAAATATCTCAAATTGATTTTAAGGCACATGATTTTTAGATTTTTTCAACAACTCTGATCATTTTGCCTTCCTCTAACAGAAGGTAAGGTCCATTTTAGTAGCCGAAGTGAAATACAACTATAATCTCCACCTCCCACATTTATAAAAATGTGAATGAATGGGACATCACAGTCTCATACCATAGGATCTGGAATGTTAATCCCAGGCCATGGTACCCCTGGATGGTTCCCCAAAAGGCAGCCTCTCTCATTTATAACTCCTCAGCTCACTTTATCCTTTCACTAGAATGATCTCTAGATTCTTGGTGACATTTATAGACCCAACATCAACAGTACAGAGTTTTAGCAGATTTTTTAAAAAAATATCTCAGCCAAGGTTGAAACATTGCTACACCTGAAAACTTGTGACAAGTATCCATTAGCTTCTAAGGTTTTTTTCTTTAAATGTCATATAGCAGACATGTAAAATATGATAGTGGCTTTGTTTGCTATTATCATTAAATGGGTTATTATAATTTTGGGGATTCTGATACTTTTGAATGTTCATTACACGTTGTACCATTGTTCTTTATAAAAAACTGTTACTTTGGGTAAATCATTTGCTTGTATTCACAGTGGATCATAGTCAGGATAGAAAAGGAAATGGATCTCATTTTTGTTGAGAGACTTTTGTATTCTACATTTCCTTAGCTGACAATGACAATTGTCATTTTTGAAATTTGACATTGAAAATGACAGTTTCCTTAGTGTGTCAATGATTATAAGCTGTATTTTTGATTTTTAAAACTGTCATTACTATAGTTTTCTTGCATGTACAATATACTACTTCATTTTTAAAAATTTTTCTCTCCTTTTTATATTTGAAACATGTCACCTGTATTAAGATTTTCTTTAATTTTTAGTAATATAAGTTTAAAATATATTTGCTATAATGTCGATGCATATCCAAAAGCTTTAGACTATAAAAATGATGCCATTAATTGCTTAAAAAATTATGGGAGCTTACTTAATGATTCTAGTCTTATTCCACGGCAAGAGAATAAAAAAGAGCCATTGCATAGTGCCAAAGCCTCACAAAGCTACACTGCATAGTGCCAATCGTGCACAAGGTCAAAGAGACCAACCAATCCTGATGGGATTAATGAAAATTTTGAGCCATGACAAGAGGACTTGAATGTGTTTGGGGTTCAAATTTGCAGTTATTTAACATGTGTTAAAGGCAGGTCTTCCTTCTCCTACATTCTACCAAGTATCTCAAATTTGGCTCCTACCTGGCTCCTAAAAATCTAGTCCCTATTCTGTCTTTCATAATGTGGCAACTTTCTGGAGTCCTGGCTACTGATTGGGTAAATGCTTAATTGTTTATGTCATTTTAATTGGGCCCTGATTCAAGGACCTCTTATAGATTTATTTTTCCTTTACTTAGAATTTTTAAACATAAGACTTTGATAGTCTATATTTCATCCAGAAGTTATTTTTTATTTGGATTTTTTAATTTTTTAAAATTTCTCTTGCCAATTGATTCATATGCCTCAAAACTCAGCCATGCATTCCTAAGTGATCCCTGTGTTTTTCAATAACCCTCTTCAGGGAGCAAATGTATAATTATTATTATTTTAAATTGCAAAGTTTAAATTCCTTTTGAGAGTAATTTTAGGTTAAGAAGCATGCTACCTCTATGAATCCAGAAAATGAACTGTTTGGAGAAGACACCATGAAGATGCCTCCACAGACCACATGCTGCACCAGAAGATCCAGAGTGAACTTTGGGATATGGTGCTTTGAACTGTGTGGAGTTTGAATGCATTTGTTTTGTATATACTCTTATGCCAAAGGTGACTTCCCCCTAACTGGCTTTTTGTCAATGCACCTAGCAATTGTTGGTTTTGTTCTCATTTGCTCTTATTCTCAAATTATTGTAATTTCTTAGCTGTTATGTTTACAAGACCCTCTGGAGAGACTAGTCTTCCACAGGTCTCAGGGGGAGTGAATAAATGTAGATTTTGAACCCTAGACTTCATTCCCCAGGAGTACTTGGTACTCTCCTGAGTCTCCACATTGGGGAGATCATGATTGGTATTTAACTGGCAGTAATGACTCCCATGCTCTCTTCCTTTGCAATGATGCAGCAAGTATGGTAATAAGGTAGGGATGGCTGAAATGGCTAACCAGCCATGGGCATGTGGTTTTTGTTTTGTATCCTCTTTATTCCTTGATTTCTAATGATCCTTAATAAACCTCATAAAATATAATATTTTTATTATTAGAGATATATTTTATTTTTTACAATGATCAGGAACCCAGACTATGGGGTTGGGTGGGGTTGTATATTTTCTGTTCTGTGTTGTTTGCCTTCCTCAATTTTAGGTACTGTAGTCAATCATCAATGGACCCTGATTTTGAGTCATGGTAGCCTTTGAGAGTCAAGATTGTAGGCAAAGTGATGTGGCCAGTTTGGCATGCCTGGGACGTGAGGGACTTTTGGACTTGGAACAGAGACTGTGTTTTATAGGAATTGAGCTAAGCTATGAACATAATCATCCATTCTCCTGTAAGGAGGAAGAGTGATTATGTCTCCTTTGTGTTGGGGAAGGGCAAGTAAGTTTGTTAATTTTTTATTTTTGGAAGCAAATATTCTTTGTAAAAGCTTCAATGTTATACATTAAAAATCATTAAATATTTACTTTAAACTAATGTGTAGCATTAGATCTTCTCTTAAACTTGTCTTATTTAATGAACTACCTCTTAAGTAGTTCCAGCGTGATATCTTGTACTGGACGTCTCAGGTAACTACAGTTCAATATGTCTACAATTGAAGTCATTAACTATACTCCCTCATCTTGGCTTCCTTCAGACTTCACTTTTTCTTTTACATGGGTTCATAATTTCCAAGTTATCCCTGATTCTTTCCTCTCATTCATACCCAATATTCTTCTTACTTTTACCCAGTATCTAGTCAGCTTCCAAGTCTTGATAATTCTACCCACTGTTGTTCTGGTAAATGTGTAATATCCAGCTCTGAAAAAATGCTGTAGGCTACAAAACACTTTAATGCTTATTCTGAATGGTTAAAATTTTCTTCAACACTTTCATAACTCTAGAAAACAAAATGATAAACAGAAACCCTGATTTATGGCTTGCTGTGTTCTTTTTTAAAGCATTTTAATTTATTTCATTATTTCCTAATTGCATTTCAATTTTTTAACAATCATTTTTTAGGTCTTTGAGTTCCAACTTTTCTCCCTTGTAATCACCCTTTCCCTTTCCTTCAGAGGGCAAGTGCTTTGATTTCAATCATATATATATGAAGTTATGAAAAACTTATGTCCATGTAAGTTATGTTGCAAAGGAAGACACAAACCAAATAATAAAAATAAAGTTAAAAATGTACCTCAGTCTTCATTCAGAAGTGATCAATCCTCTCTGGATATAGTATTTCTTATATTAGTCCTTTGGAATTACCTTGGATCATTATCTTAATCAATGGTGTAAAGTTTTAAGATTTTTTTAAAGGAAATACTAATCCATACATCATATTGTTTTTGTTAATTAGTTTTGTCTGACTCTTGTTGATGACCACATTTTAGATTTTCTAGGTAAAGATATTAGAATGGTTTGTTGTTTCTTTCTCCAGCACATTTTATAAATGAGGAAACTGAGGCAAACAGGGTTAAATGAGTTGTCCGGGGTCACATGGCTAGTAAGTGACTGAGACTGGATTGAAACTCAAGTCCTCCTGACTCTAGAACTGGATCTCCATCCATGAAGCCATTTAGCTGTCCATTCTGATGGCAGAAAGAAAAATTAAGAAATCTCGTGATGAGGATTAAAAGAGGAGAATATAAATGCAGAACTGAAATCTACTATAAAAAACCCCTAAGATCTTGGCAACTAGTTCTGTCACTTCTTGACAAATAGAGGAAGAAGAAATAGAAGCAGTGTCAGATTTTATATTCTTTGGCTCAAATATCCCTGCAGACAGAAATTGCAGTCATGAAATTAAAAATTTCTTCTCGGAAGGAAAGCTGTGGCAAATCTTGACAGTATCCTACTAAATCAGAGACATTGCCTTGTCAACAAAGGATTGTATAGTCAATGTATGGGTTTTTCCCAGTAGCAATGTATTGCTGTGAGAATTGGATGATAAAGAAAGTTGAGCACTGCAGAACCAATGATTTCAAATTATTGTGCTAGAGAAGACGTTTGAGAGTCCCTCAGACAGCAAGGAGATCAAATCAGTCAATACTTAAAGAAATTATTTCAGAGTATTTGTGGAATCTCAAATGTTGAAGCTTAATTCCTTTGGCCACATAATGAGAAGACAGGATTCATTGGGAAAAAAAAAAAACTGATGTTGGGAAAAAATAGAAAGCAAAAGCAAAAGGGGATGGCAGGGGTTGAGATGGATAGTGTCATGGAAACAATGAGCAGACTTGGAAAAATAGTGGAGGATAGAAGGACTTTGTGTGATATTATTCAGGGGATAATGAAAAATTGGAGAGGGCTGAACAACTGAACAACAATAAAGCCTACTATATTATTTCATCCTGTAATTCCAGCTTAATTAATACTAATCCTATTCACAAATTTTTTCCATTTTATCTGAACCAGATGATTAGCTATATTAATTGGTACAAACCATCCCCCATGCTTAGAATGTACATTTTCCTCATCTCTGCCTCTTAGAATCCATTTCCTTCTTCAGGACTCAGTTTAGATATCACTTGTTCCATGAAGTCTTTCTTCATTTTATTTTGGTGTTCTCTCCCCTTAATTTTCTTGTACTATACTTCTTTGTATATATACTCTAAACCTCCTGATTCCTCCCATAAGGTTCTCGAGGGCAAGCATGGACTGCTTTGTTTGAACCTAGAGCAATAATCTAATAAATAGTTCTGGAATTAACTTGTTTCTATCTAATATTAATTGACAGAAACTTGAATAAATGTTCATTGCTAAGAGTAAAAATCTCCATGATCCATAGTGTTTAGACCCTGACTATAAATTATAAATGTAATCACCATGAGCTCTTTTAGTCAGACAGAAATATCGAGTCCATATATAGGTGGGGATCATCATTACTAGGCAGCTTTCTTGTATGGTTAAGCATTTTGAGTAAATTAAATTAGAGGGTAAGATTTCATGTAGAGCAGCTAAGTGGTGTACTGGCTTGAGTCAAGAAGACCCTAGTTAAAATCTGGCATCAGACACTTATTCACTGTGTGACCCTTGGCAAGTCACTGAATTCTGTTTGTATTAGTTTCCTCATCTATAAAATGAACTGCATAAGGATAGGAAAAACCACTCCAGAATTTTTATGAAGACCCTAAATGCAGTCATAAAGAGTCACACATGACAGAGCCAACTAACTAGACAGGAAACTTTGATATAATTTGTTATCTAATTTATAGTACTAACATAGAGCCATCAATCTGATCTTTACTTATTAAAAACAAATTTAATTGAGAAGAGGTAAGAATGAAGTTGGCTTTTGGGTGGTACAGTTAGGAAATTTAGGAGACATTTCCTGAGAGTGATAGTGAATAGAGTGGGACCATGGCTAAAGGAAATGAATTTAGAAAATACATTAATGTGTATTGGAGAAAGCACCCCGGACCTTGAATATTAAGACACAGAACCACTCATCAAATTTTCTAGTTAAAGACTGTGTGAGAAGTCAGTCTAAGGCTCCTTTTCTTCATCTATAAATAAACATAATAACATTTGTGTCATTCCAGGAAGCAGGAATTCTTAACTTTTTGAGTGTGTCATGGATCTCTTTTGCAATCTGATCAAACCTATGAATCCCCTGCCAGAATAATGTTTTTATATCATTGAAGGTGAAGTAGTCCCAATAAGGGAAGATAATACCATTGAAATAGATAAAGCAGATCAATCCCTTCCTGCATTTTTAGGAAACTGACCAAGTCCCCCCTCCCCCTTAGAAGGTCAAGCTGCTTATGCAGAAGGCAGACTAGATCTAATTAGCTTAGGGATTAGAATTAGGAAGGACAAGAAACAAAGGTATTTCAGGAATATCAGAGAGTTCAGGATGGAATGCAAGATAACATTTAGAAAACTAGGGATAAGTGAATTAAGGTACATGTAAAAGTTAACAACCCCTGAATAATCTAAGTATTGTCTCTGACTACACATACATGTGTTTGTGATAAGGTTCTTTTATTCTCAAATAAGAACCTATTTGTGAAAGGAAATAACTTTGTATCTCATAACCTATATAAACTATTCTATAATGTTAGTCTTAAACAGCTTCCACTAGGGAAGGCTGTCCTAGCTGGTAGATTCTTTATTTTTTTTCCTATCAATAAATCATGGTTCCAATAATCGAAATTCTGGGTGTCTGGACTCGTTCTATGAAGTACCCCACTTCAAAGGAATACAAAATTCCATTTAGTATATGTATTTCCAGTCAAGTTGATGGATCCTATTAACCCAAGGCTTCTGTGAACTAAAATCCATTGTTGTAAAGTGCAAAACACTTCGAAAATGAGAATTATAAATGGGGACTAATTGGTTAATGGAATATGTCTAAAGGAATGAGAATATGGGCCATACCATTACATGAAGCGGGATTTATGGAATCTGCCTCCATTTTTCTTCCTTTGTTTCTTATTTTACCTTTATGTCTGTCCCCTTAATATACTTCCTTCTTTCTCCCTCTGTATCTATACATTTTTTCCTGTGTTTCTTAGTATCTCTCTACTAACTCTGCTATCCTCTATTTATCTAACCCTCTACTTATTTCTTGAGCATTAACTATACCATGTTCTAGCTCCCAGGCCATTAGATGAAATGAAGTATATATTTTTAGCATTTATACATTTGGTATGAATACAATTCTATTTCCTTTTCTCCTTTTTAAAAGCTAATAAAATGGATATATTTTTTTCTAAAAAGTAAAATATAAACAAAACAAAACACTCCAAACTCTATATATCTAAATAAATTAGACCAAATATTCAGTTTTTATTAGATATGGTAATGTTTTATAATCACTCTATAAATCTGTGTATGAGAAACAGTATTTTAACATGTAAGATTTAATAATATTTCTTAGGGGAATTTTCCCAATTCACATACCACCCTTGTACAGGCATTTCATAATGTTGTAAATTTACCCAGATTTTAATTGGAGAAAGCTTCAATTCATTTGCATGGAAACATGCTTTCACAACATTTTCTGGTTGATACAGCCAGTACACTGGGTCTTGCATCCCAATTGTTCAGGGAGAATCAAAGCATAATGAGAAGTTGCCCAGAGAAACAAAATGATTTAGCAAGCAGCCTAGTGAGCAAAATCTTGATCTTAGCCTAGGGGTGATGTTCAAGCATTCGTTTCTAAAGTGTGTTTATAATTGACAAATTGAATTTCAGCCTTCTTTAATTCCTGAAAGTAGGTTTTTATACACTTATATTTTATATAAACTTAAAAGCAAACTGGCTAAGTTGTGGCTTATGTTATGTGGTTATGGCTATTGTAGAGTCAGGAAGGCTCATTTTTCCTGCATTTAAATCTGACCTCAGGGACTGTACCAACTCGGGCAAGTCACTTAGACCCTATCTTCCTCAGTTTCTTTATCTGTAAAATGAATTAGAGAAGGAAATGGCAAACCACTTAAATATTTTTACCAAGAAAACCTGAAATGAGTTAATGAAGAGTTGGACATGACTGAGATGACTAAAAAACAAATAGGATGCTCAACAAATACAATAAAAAAGAAAAAGAATATTAATTATCACCTCAATCAGTCAATCTTCATTATTATCCACATAATAATGATAATAATTGTCAATGTTTATGTAAAGCCTACTATGGTTAAGTATTGTGCTAAGTTCTTTATATTTATCTCATTTGATCCTCAAAACAATCATGGGAGGCAGATGCTGTTATTATTCTAATTTTATAGATGAGGAAACTGAGGCAAACTGAGGTTAAGTGTATGAGGTCAAGCTTGAACTCAGTTCCTCCTCATTTATAGTCTCAGGATACTATACACTATGCCACTTATGTTCTGAGCTGTTATGTTCTATAGGAGTTTTAATTCTACTCAGAAAGTCAATAGATTACATGTAAATATATGTCAATGTTATATCGAATCTGATAATTTTTTTGAGCTGGCAAGGGTCACTAAAAGTCACATGTAGAAGGTAGTACTTGCTCTCAGTTTGGACAGAAATAAGGAATTCTAAAGGGAGGAGGTGAAAAGGAAATTTTTCAGGGTATTGGGGGTCATCTGGCATAGAGACATGACAGGAGAAATATTGTTGAATGTGAGGAACAATAAGATGGTGTATATCTAATATGGCTGGAAGTGGAACCAAGATGACAAGGTGGAAAGAAGAAATAAAACACATTTCCCTTCAGGGTAAGTCACCTTTCTATCTCAGGGAAGCATGGGAGACAGTTTTGCCACCAAAGGAGATGAGTTCAACCAGTAGTGGTTATATAAGGAGCAATCCAGGGCAAGGTGAAATTGGACAACAAGGCATGAAGAGGTCCCTGATCTGTCATTGGGAGGGTCAAACTTAGACAGGAGGAGGGAACATGTGCCAACTGGAGGCTTTGTTGTTCATTATTCAGTCATGGGTTTGGGGTAAGCAGAAGAGAGGACTTGTTCCTAGGACTACCATTCTAGGATGAAGAGAGGTTATTGGCCCTATGGCCATACACAATGTCCTTAACAAGGTTCAGAAAGCAAATCAGCTGGGTGCTTCTGACTCCAAAGGCAGAGTCTCAGTTTTGTCTTTGAGTCCATTCTGAAGCCTGTAGTGGAATCACCAAGTCAGGAATCCCTAGTCAAGGATAAGGCTCCTGTTTTGTCACTGAAGCAGAAAAGTCATCCAATGTGCTGATAGTGGGTGAGTCCAGCAACGTTTTTTTGAAAATCCACATGACATAAGTCCATAAGGTTGTTGCTCAGAATCAAACCCATGTCGGGAACTTGCAGAGTTGAGTCTAGGGGCATTAATCAGTCTTTGCTTTGCTTTGGACTACTTTGGGGACACTAGAAACTTGCAGGTCTTTACCTTGAAATGTTTCAGAGATTTAAGTATATAGCATCATACACAAGATTCCTAGAAAATAGGAGAACTAGCCCAAACCTTGGGTCCAGAAAAGTTCTGAACCTGGCTGTAATATGAAGTCCAAAGTCAGGAAGTAGGTCAAAATGAGTAAATAAAAAGAAGTATACCATAAAAAAGCTACTATAATGACAGGATCCTCAAGACTCAAACTCAGAAAAGGAATGAATGAAAAACATCTACAGGCAAAGCTTGAAAGAAAAAGATAGCTTGAACTCAAATTTAAGCAGAAATTTGGAAGACATGAAAAGCAAAAGTTAAATATCTATATATTAATATATCTACCTATCAGTACATAAATTAGTTATAGAGAAAAAAGAACTGGAAAAAACCAAGACATGTGGAAGAAATAATTGGAAATGGAATTAATATCCTGGAATAATTGAAACAAAACTTTGCTCATGGAACAAATCCCTTGAAAATTAGAATGGACTAAACACAAGCTAATGGCATTTTATGATTCCACAAGGAATATTAAACAAAATAAAAGAAACCCCCCAAAATTATGATATCTCCTAGCAGAAGCAATTAACTTGGAAAACAGTTTGAGGAAAAAAAATTTAAGAACCATTAGACTCTGAAAGCTATCCAAAAAAAATTATTGTAAACTTTAAAGCCCTCCATACTATTATTACTTATCAAATGGTACTATATAAAATATTACAATTATTATTTGCTAATTCATTAATTAACTCATTGAGGTCTTTTCTTGATGAACTGGCTGATCTACCAAATGCCAGCAACAATGATTCATTGCTTCCAGTTTTCATTATTGTGGGAAGAATTCATCCAGTGGCTCATTTTCCTGAGTTTTATTCTCCTAGAGACCTTTTTGTGGTTTTATCTGTAACACATATAGTCAGTCATTCTTGTTGTATGACCTGCTCATACAAGCTATCTGCCGTCGTTCTGCTACCCTTGCCCTTTTGGTAGAATTCATCTCCATTCAATGATGAAGAAAGATTCTTCACAATGTTCCCTTCATTACAGGCTATGAGGACCCAAGCCTTAAGGTGCTCATTTGTCTGTATCAACAGAGGGGATCTTCATGTAACGTCTAACAGAGGGCAATTCATGACTCTTAGGTATGCTCTCTTCTTCATATATGAAAATAATGCTGAGAACAACTCACTATCCATGGATAGGTTTCTATCCAGGAGGGTAGAATTAGTTTTGTGCTGATTCAGCCACATTCTGTTATCATTTTCCATCCTGCCCTGGAGTATGCTTTTGACAATTTAGAGTACAGCCATGGACGAGAGAAGAGCTAATGGACCAATCAGGAATTGAACCTATGGCCTTGTACTCATTCATAGCATCCCATATAACCAGTGAGCTGAGCAGGCAATGCTTATATTTAACTTTTGAATGCATTATGTGATTTTTTTTTCAAGCATGAAATACAAGGTCTTTAAATCATTACATCTCATCTATTTTCAGGCAATGCTGCCAGTTTATCTATTGGAAAGGAGAAATGACATTTGAATTTCAGATCATTCTAAAATCCATGGTTTAGGATTAGTTCATTTGTCTACCTGGAGTTCCCTGAAGGCCAGGGAAATGAAATTACTACCCTAGACCCTATTAAGTAAAACAATGCTTTCAACTTGGCATACAAAAATAAGTTATTCTATCCTGGGATTTAATCCTTTCCTTTGATTATCTTATAAAAATGTTCCTTTATTTAATCCTTTCTTTTGATTATCTTGCATAAATGTTCCTTCTGTCTCTTGGAATTATTAATTTTTTTAGGAACTTTAATGACAGCCAAAATGATGCTCTGGAAAAAAAAAATCCTTTGTGAGAATCCCAGCAGTATTTCCTAATCAAAATGAAATAGCATTTAAAAAAATTAGTCTGGCCTTGTCAGCTATCACTAAAATTCTACTTCTTCTATAATGAAGTTTGAGAATTTAAGCCAAGGTCATGGAATTCATTCAATTGAAGATGCACAAAATTATCCCATCTCCTCTCTTCATACATTTCAAGAATTCCAAATGTCTAATTCCCAAGTCTAGTCACTCCCTGAAATTCTACTTCATCATACTACCTCATAATTATAAAATAGGGATTGAGCCTTACTGTGATAAAATATGAATTTGAGGGCAGGAATTGTTTCATTTTTATCTTTGTATCTCTAACAGCCAGCACTGTGCTTTGCAAAAGGCACAGGCTTTGCAGATGCTTTATTGATTTGAAGACATTAGATTAGGTTCATCATAAATGATAGAATTTGGAAGAAAAGTGAAATGTCCTTATATATACATCAGACATATATACAATGCCAAGATGAGATGCAGGCCTATGAGCAAACAGGATTATACATTTAGAAACACAGATGTGATTTATTAAGATAAATATAGTCTTGGTTTTGGGTTAATAAATTCTGTTTCACAAATAGAAGGTAGGAGAGAGCTGGCTCTCTGAAAATGTAGTTTCAGTGCAATGCAATCTGAATGTAGGAAAAAAAATACCCTTAAAGGTGTCTTGGGATGCATTAAAGGAAGGATAGCTATCAAGAATAAGAAGATGATAGCCCTGTTCTTGTCTACTCTTATCAGATCGCATATAACCACCATTATGTTCAGTTCTAAATGGCATATTTGAGGGTAGATATTGAAAAGCAAAGAGCATCCTGAGAAGGGCAACTAAGAGGGAAAGGCTTGAGTTCTTTCCATACAGATTCAGGAACTAGGGATACCTTGTTTGGTGATGAGTTGGTTCTAGGTGGAGGAAAAACAATAACAGCATTCAAATGTTTGAAAAGCTGTCATGAGGAAGGAAGATAAGAGCTGTTCTCCTTGGCACCAGGGAATAGAACAGGAGGTAATGATGATGGTTGAAAAGAGATAAATTAAGGCTAGATACAAGAAAAAATTTCCCACTTTTTAGTATTTTTAAGTCTAATTAGAACCTTAAAAGAAAATGGGCTTCCCATTATTTGGAGATCTTTAAACCAGAACTTTACTTTTCAGGCATGTTGTAGAACAAATGCATTTTTGGGTGGGTGTTGGACTTGATGGCCAAAGGGGTCCATTTCAACCCTGAAACTGTATACTACAGGAATAACTAATGAGGTATTCTGTTCTCATAGAGTGGGAAGAATACTGGCTGTAGCATCACTACTTGTTTCCTAAAATATGAAATGAGTGGGTTGGACAAGTTCTAAATTTAATTATCCTACACTATCCCAATGATAGTTCAATATACTGATACATTGGGTTTAATGAACAGTGTTCATTAAAGTGTTCATTCAGAAAATTCTAAATATAGCAATCCAAGGATAGATACATGAGTATGCAGATAATTTGATTGATTAATGAATAGTGTATATCCAGTAATATTAATTTGGTTATTTGGTTTCTGATTAGAAACAATTAGAAGCAATTGTGATGGGAAACTAAAATACATTGATTATTTTCAAGGGTATTAAAGAAAAATATAGCACATTTTAAAATTTCTAAATCCAATGACCCCTTCCTTAATTTCATGGAAGAATTATTAAAATATTTAAAAATGTTTAACTTCCTTTTAGAAAATATTTAATATATGCTGAGAAAATGTTTCCTTGGTTAATATTATAATACTAATAGTCAATGTAAACACAGAAAACATTATTTTGGCCTCAAATTCATTTTTATTTGAATAATACATTTTTGGTTGGTTTTTTGTCTTAATTTAGCCACACAGTTATCATTTCCCATCCTCTTCTGAGATATGCCTTTGAAAAGATTAAAGGTGAAATCATGGACCAGAGCAGAGCTAATGGGCCTATCAGAAATTGTGTTTATGACCTTGTACTTATTCACAGCATCTTCTAACTAGTTAACTAAACAGGTTTACATCACACTAATTGATAGCAGGGACTATACTCCTCAAAACTATGGGAATCCTTTATCTTTTTGGTGACATGGACTTCAATTAAAAAAAAGAAATTATACTACTTTTCTTATGATGCTATTGGATAGACAAATGATAGGCAAATTATTTTGGCTTTGATAAATTTGATCAACAAAAACACTAGAGGTAGACTGGAGGGAAATTTTTTATGGGAGCATGAGTATGGGGACAAAGGAGATGAGTAATATAGTGGGCTGGTAGACTTCTCTAAATTATATAGCCAGTACTCACTCAGTGAGTGGTTTGATACTTATGAAACCATTTTTTCAAACCTTTCTGGAATTTTCCAAAATTTCCAGCTTTTAATTATTTTTCCATAGTTAACTGAACATAACTGAATCACTAGACACTGAATTAGTCTCTCCAGTGGCATGAGTATATTTAACATGAGCTATTTGAATTGCACCTGAAGTTAAATCAATAACTATTATTTCTAGAGGATTTTAGAGTTGTCAGATACATCAGCAACAATTCCAAATCTTGACATTGCCTAATTGAACCACTGAATACTAGGATTTTCTCTGGTTATAGAGAAAACAAGAATTATAATCTGTAGCAAGCTTAAAAAAATCAAATTATCTGCGTACATTGAGGAATCTGTTACGTGGTTTCCTACAAACAAGAAAAAATCACCCGATATGCATTCAAAACTTTGGTCCATTCTAATAAGAACTTTTAATTCTGATAGAAACCTACATTTAGCATCTCTTATGCCCAACAACTCATCTGGTGAGATGCCTGTCTTCTTGCTACTGTTCAATTTAGCAATTACCTAGGGTATTACATAAGTTACTTCTCATTATGTAGATGTTCTCATTGCTTGGTAGATCAATATTTTTAAAAAAAATTTCAATCACTACCTGATTCTTCCTAAAATGGTTCTTCCCTAAATGTCTGATAATTTAGACTAATGCCTATTCAACAACTTCAACAAAATTTTATTTCTGTGCATTGTTTCCAATGATGCATGCTACAACATTTTTTTTTACAACTTAGTACATGGTCTTTTAAAAATCTGTGATTCATTCAGAGGAAGAACTGTGGGAGGAGAAACAAAGAAGAAAAACAGCTGCTTGACCACATGGGTTGATGGGGATATGATTGGGGATGTATACTCTAAATGATCACCCTGGTGCAAATATCAATAATATGGAAATAGATCTTGACCACTGACACCTGTAAAACCCAGTGGAATTGTGTATCAGCTGTGGGAGGGGGATGTAAACCTCAAAATTTCTTAGACTTATAAATGTTGGAAATTTCACCATTGGGAAATTTCATACTTGAAAAATTTCCTATTGATAGTGGGTCTTGACTATTGGAATGTGAATCCCATTGGCATGGGAGGTTCCTTCTCCTTCCCTTCTTAAGATTACTTTAGGACAGAAACCCTTTGCTGAACAATGGAAAGGACTTTGACCTATGCTTAAGCATAGAACAGGAATTTCTTTGAGTCATGATTGATTTTAGAATTGATACAATGGAGATACTTGGAATCAATCTCCATTCTATTCAGTCCTAACAGGATTGAGTAAGGGCTGCAGCCTAGATCAAAATTTAATTATTCCAATCTCTACCCTACTCAGGTTAACAGGATTTAGAAAGGGCTGTAGCAAAGGAGCAAAGATTTAATTATTTGAAAATATGACCTTCAACAGACATGTGCAAAGCCTCTGGGTGGTCCTGGGTTAAGCTAGAGCCTCCATTGGCACAGGGAAATTGATGGACAGTGATTGGTAGATGTGAGAACTGAGGGGAGGCAACTTGGATGGTTTCCTTAAAGATCAGGGGGGTCTGAAGACTCGGGAGGTGGTTGAGGAGTTGGCTGGAGTGGTTGCGGTGTGCTCTGAGAAGCTTGCTCTGAAGGAAGCTGAAGGTGGGGGCCCCTGAGACTGTTTCTCCATTTTGGTCACGTGGGTGATAGGGACTGATCTCTTTTCTTTGCCCCAGCTATCTAAGGGCTTTGGCCTTTTGGCCCAGCCTAAACAGAAGGGGTATTTAAGCCCTATTCCATTCTCTCCCTTTTTCTCTCTCTCTATCTCTAATTCCTTTCTTCCTCCTATTGTAATTAAACTCCATAAAAGATTAACTGCTGACTTGAGTTTTCATTTAGGAATTACATAGCTGAATTCCTTGGTGACCTTAAATTAATATATATCAGTCTTTTAAAAGTGATTTCCTTGTAACAGGGATAAGGGGAGGGAAAGAACATGAATCATGTAACTATGAAAAATATTCTAAGTTAATTAATTAAATAAAATTTTCAATGAAAAAACTAAAGATTCTGTGAATGAAAAATTCATCATCTTGCTAATAATTGGGTGAGGAAATCTTAAAATATAAAATAAAAATGGCTGCCTATTACATCATGTTTTCTAACTTTTACTTTTCCCAACTATGGCCTTCAATTCAATTTAAATTAAATTTTAAAATGAAAGTAAAATGAAAGTCAACTTTCACTTTTCAGGGACAAGACATTCCTAAATATTTCCTTCTTTAGTTCTTCCTTCTCTAATTCATCTTTCACATCATTGCTAGAGTAATCCACTTGATATAGACTTCTGACCAGTTATCCCTTTTCAAAAGCTTTATAGTGGTGCCACAGGTCCAAGAGGATAAAACTTAAGCTCTTTATCTTGCCAAACTGTTCCTTATTGTAATATTTCATCTGGGACTACTCAATTAAATTTGCATATGAACTCACAGACTGAATCCCTAGAAGGTAATTACCAGCTTGAGTTCTAAAAGTAAACTCATGGAAGGCTAATTTTTACCCAGTAAATTCTGAGACCCCCCAAAGTGCTTCCTTCATATTGACAACAAACCAATGCTCTCAGTTTGCTCTTGTCAAAGATAATTAACAAAATGATACAGCTGGTACAAAACATAGTACTTCAAAATTTGGAATGCAGTGGGGGCACCAACAATAAGTAATGGTAGTGTGGCACATGTTATGACCAAGGTAACTCACAACTCTTGAAGTATGGAACCTTGTTGTTCTGTCTCTCTCCAAGAGAAAACTCTCTTTGTAGAGTTGTCAGGAACTTCATTGCTGGGCATCTCTGTTTAATGGGTTGGTCTGCTGCCAGATTGAACTTTTTCCTAACAGGACACAGAGTTTGCCAGGGACTTTCTCCTTGTTGGGCACTTTCATCTTTAGGCTTAGTTGGAGCCCTCAGTTTGAGGGACTGTAGAAGCTCTAGAAATTGTAATAGCTTCTAGTTCTGCTCCCTCAGAGCCATGTTCTAGGCAGGGGGTTGGAGAATAAAGGTATAACCTCTCTTTCCTTTTATCAAACCTTTCTTGTTTAGTACTAAACTCCCTCAATGAGAAACTTTATGCTAAAATATAGAACATCTAATATATTTCCAGTATCTTTATTTCTGGAAGTCAAGTCATCACCAAGCAAGGAGTACTTGTCCAGTAATGACCAAATAGCTCTGGGGTTCAGGGTGCCCCAGTTTTTTAAAGTTGTAATGTTTTCTATTCACAGATGAGATACTTGTAAAACGTCCTTAGCAAAGCACCTGCTAGATAGTAGGAGCTTTATAAAGACTTATTCTCCACTAATCTCTTAAATCTCTTACCCTACATCTTTGTAAATGAGTAGCTGGCAAAAACTACCCAGGAAGTCTATGACTAGGTAACTCATTTTCCCTGTCAACCTTTTTGTATGTAAATTAGCTTCTCAAATCTTAGATCTTTTACAGATGTGAAATGAGCCAATCACTTCTGCTAAGGTCACACCCACAAATGTATTGTCTTGCCTCTTAGAATCTGCTAATTTCCTAAAGTTCAAAGGGGGGGTAGACTCATTATTCCTCTTCATCTGTTCTATTTTTGAGCCAAATAGATTATTTATGATTCCCTAGTCTTTTTTTTTTATCTTTTCCCCTCTTCTTGCATTCTTAAACAGCATTTGGTATTTCTGCAAAGACCTCTTCCCTATAGCTCTAACTTTACTCTTAACTCTACCCATTGAATTCTTTCCTTTCTTTTAAAGGCTGGTTCAGGTGATAATTACTCCTAGAAACCTTCAATGACTACTAGCTCCCTTCAGCAATTTCTCTTGAAGTTATGTCTTTCATTTTGAATGACTCTTACTCTGTTATATTTCTATACAATGAAAAATTTGTGATTATAGTTAGCTATGTACTTGTTTTACTGATTAGAAAGTCCTGAAGTCATGAAGTATTTTTTTCATATTCATATTCTTTCCTTCCCCTCATGTCACCTAGTGAATGAAACATGGCAAGTTCTTAATAAATAGTTCCCAAATTGATTTGAATTTTCTAGCCTCTCTTGCTTCTTAAACTTCTATACATGCTTGTTTTTGTTTGTCATCATTATTTCCACCTTGTTACTGAAGAGAGGTATCTTTCTCTTTGCTTTGTTTCTATCTTGGGTTTTTTCTATCATTTAAATTTCCAAATATATCCCTCACCATTCTCTATTCAGATAACAATGGATAAAAAAGAAAGAGAAAAATAATTCAGTAAAACTAACCAACACATTAGATAAGTACAATATTCTATGTAGTATCCCATGCCAGCCACCTTCCACCTCTAAAAAGAATGGGAGTTGGTTCCTTCTCATAACACTTCTTGGGTCCCAATTTGGCCTTTATAATTAAATACTGTTCAAGTTCTGTTTATGCTTGGCTTGGGCTTTTGCTTTGTTTTTGTTGTTTTCATTCTTTCCATTTACATTGGTGCACTTATTTTGCATGCTTTTTTTTATTTAAACCCTTACCTTCCGTCTTGGAGTCAATGCTGTGTATTGGCTCCAAGGCAGAAGAGTAGTAAGGGCTAGGCAATGGGGGTCAAGTGACTTGCCCAGGGTCACACAGATGGGAAGTGTCTGAGGCCAAATTTGAACCTAGGACTTCCCATCTCTAGGCCTGGCTCTCACTACACTGAGCTACCCAGCTGCCCCCTGCATGCTGTTCTTCTGGTTAAGAGAATGTTCTTAAAGGAATGGGTCATTGTTTTTGTTTTTGTTTTTGTTTTTGTTTTTGTTTTTGTTTTTGTTTTTGTTTTTGTTTTTGTTTTTCATTTAAACATCATGATATAGTCCACAACATTCAAGGTCTCTTAATGACTGCACTGGATATATTTGTGTATATATCCTTTCATAATTTTCATGAGAACATATTTCTTTTTTCTTACAGAGTGTTGCTAAGGTTCACACTACAAATGTTTATAGGAAATAAAGCAATGAGCCAGTTGAAGAAAGGTATTTAGTTAAATGGGCTATGGAGTTTCACCTTGTTGTCAATGTTATGTTATTCCTGCAAATCAATTGATTAGCTCTTGTTAAGACAAGTCACTTTAATCTAGCTGCTTCTTTCTCACTCCAGTCCATTGCTTTTGAATAGATTCTAGATGAGAATCCAATTCTTCATTCCATTACCTTCCTTCCATTTTCTGTGTCCTCTATATCTCCCTAGGGTGCTGGAGAAATGTGCCTGTTCCTCAGAAAAATAACTTAAGCACCTACCCACTTATATATGTTTCCAAGTATGGTATGACATGGTAGGGGAATATTCCAATAATTATATTCATTTACTTAAAAACTATAAATACTATTTATTTAAATTACTGGAAATATAATATCCATGCCAACATATGAACCACAAGTTTCCATGAGTTAAGTAAAAAAAGAAATGAGCTGCTTTCCTCTGAGCTTATAGTTGGAGTTTGGACTATTGAGAGTAGTTAGTCAATTGAAAAGTTAAGGGCAGTTCAGGTGGGAGGGCAGAAATTCTGCAAAGTTCAAAAGAGGTAGTAAAGATAATAGTACAATTTTTGTAGTACAATGGAAAATAAGGGCAATATTGGTCTCATTTACTTTATTTAGCTGCATTGCCAATAGAATGTCAGCTCATTAAGGGCAGGGACTATTGTTTTTGAATATTCTGGACACTAGGAAAAACACATTTTATGTAGGTGGCATTAAATATTTGCTAAATGAAATGAAATGATAGACCCTCACTTTCATCAGAGTACTTCCTCTTGTAATGTCAGGAAGTTGTTCTTTACATTAATTCTTAATCTCTTCAAGGGTTCTATTTGTGCGTGCTCTTTCTGTTCTTTGGAAAAAAAACAAGAGGGCTAACCCCTCTTCTGTGTAACAGCCCTTCAAATAGGGAGGCAAAATGAAAGGGTGGAAAGGGTAAAGATTTGGAATCAGAGGACTTAGGCCAGTTATTCAGTGACTGTCAGGAATTGTACCTACAAAAACTAAAGTAACTCAATCTCTCTAGGACTCAGTCTTCTTATCCATAAAATAAGAGACTCAGACTAGATGTCCTCAACGGTCCCTGACAGTTCTGTTTCTATGATGCAAAAAGATCAAATAATTAAAAAAAAAGATGTCTGATGGACATAGTGATATTGTATATTATCAACAACTTTTGGCCAGTTGTGACGATTAAGATATTTGCTCGTAAAAAAGAAATAAAAAACAAACCCTTGAAAAGTCTATTTTCTTCTCACTATGGACACACTTAAAATCTGCATATTCTGTTCTTATAGATTTTGTTCCTATATTGCATACCTATGTGGAGCTACTAAAAGATCTGATAAATTATCATGCATAATACATTATTATATATTGTAATAATATATAGTATTATATTAATTAATATATATTTATATATTATGTAATATATAAATATAATAATTAATAATAATTAATATAATATAATTAATATATAATCTACATAACATCTACAAAACCATAGATAATTCAGTGCAAAACAATATACTTTTGTTTGTCATAGGGAGACAGAATTTAAAGATCCTTAATAAAACTTGTTGGAATTAGATTGAGGTGGGGAAAGTGGGTTTCTTAAATAGAGATTCAGATTTGAGACCTTGCTATGTTCTTTACTTTGTAAGTGAAACCTGTCCTGTATTTAAATCACTTTGCAATGTGCAGTACAGTGATTTTTCAGTCTGACCACTAAAATTCTGCATTTCTTCAAAGCAAGTATCTGATTCAAGACTGAAATCTCTTGATTGGATGTTTGTGTTAATTCTGTTATCGTGCATGTGATTTTAAAAGAACATAGCTAAATCTAGGCCTAATTATGTATTGGGAAATTCTAGGAAAATAAGAGATTTTTCTGCTGGAAGTGAAGAGCTCATTTTTTGTATGGGGATATCTTAGAGTAGCTCTAAAGTATCAATATTCTAAAATTTTAATAGTTAGAAATTTAACCAATTAAAATGACCATAAATTTTTCAAAGTATTTGATGCTTTATTACATTTTTTTCTGACTGATACATTGGTTATTGGGGCAAACTCTATTATTCTTTCTTTAATGTTTCTCTAGGCTATTTTATTTCAAAGTAAATTCCCTCCAGTTAGGAAAAAGCAGATTCTCTACCAACATGGAGGAGAGAGCCTTAGTTGCCTTCAGATTGACAGAAATTTCTGAACTCAGTAGGAGAATTGCAACTGGTATACTCATTATGCACCCTAGCTTTTCTTTTGACCGCCAGTCTTCCGTCACCACATGCCAACTTCATTTCAAGTGAAATGTCCTGAAGACATCTCAAAACTCAGCATGTCCCAAACTGAACTCATTCTATACCCCCAAAGCCAATGCCTCTTCCAAATTTCCTATTTCTGTTGAAGGTACCATCATCTCTCCAGTCTCCAATTTTGTGATTTTGGTATTATCCTTAATCTCTCATTTTTCCATACTCCACCTATCCAATTAATTGCCAAATCTCAACATTTCTACCTTCACAACATCTCTTCTATTCAACTACTTCTCCCTCCTTACCCAAACACTCTCTTAGGTCATTCCCATTTTCCCTCTCACCTATATTATTACAATAACTTCTTAAGTGATCTCCATGTCTTTCTCTATAGTGTTAAAAATTATAACTTCTTCTGGTCCTCTTCACAACCCCCTGACCTCTTGTTAGTATATAGTATGTACATAAAATTGCTTTTACTGCTTCATATATCAGTGATTATAAAAACAAGGAATCTCATATAATCTTTTAGTTAGGCATCTGCACTATGATTTTACAGATATTTAGACCCAGTTATTAAATTAATAAGAATATATTAAGTATAAGCATATTAATATATAATATATAAACTCATAATATTTATGTAGAAATATTATATGAGTTTACATATTATATAATAATAAACATTAATTTATATATAAATGTCATATAAGTTTATATATTATATAATATATAAATATATTAAGTATAATTAGAACTAAAGAGAATATTAATCATATTTAATAGTAACTAACAAGATTAAGAATGGAGTAATAAGAGTTAAGTTTTTGTAGTAATTTACGGCCTTCCCCTTCCCCCCCCCCCCCACTCATGCAACAGGTGATGAGCTGTCCTCATTTGGAATGTTGAATGCACAGCTTGAGTTGTTTGTCCTAATGAGGTAACAGGAAGACATCCTTGATATAGCAAGGGTGATATTTGTTCTTATGAAGATTTATACTCACTACTGATGCCTCAGAGTTTTTAAGTCTCCTCCAAGAGTAAATGTGATGTTATTGCACTATTATTTATAGGATTACTTCAAATACTTAATAATGTATATTATTTTAACCCTGTGCCATAATTTATTAATTCTTAGCAAATGTTACCAAAATGCTATAAGTGGTTTATAATATACTCATAACATGTGGACCTGTTAATCACTTAGGTTAATTAACTGTCAAAGCCTATAAAACAAACTGTTGAATACCTAAACAAGATCTTTGTCACAGCCTGGGCATGGTGAGATCTCTGGTTGTATTTGTCCCCAAATAAAGTTTGATTTCCAGCATAGGGTTTCAGGCCAGATTTTTTTTTTTAAATTTCTAAAAAGTACAATTATAAGTAGCCAGAATAAAGTGGTAATATCATGAAATAAAATTGTAAAAGGTAACCTGGAAGTCCTGTACAACTTCCCAAATTTCAAAGGGGTATAATTAACACATTCTTTCTATATTTACCAAAAACTACATACTGGTAATAAGAACTGAATCAAGGGAAGTCAACTAAGCCTTGCTGTCAGGACCTCCTCTTGGTCCAGTGATATGTAAATCTCAGACAAGTTTCAGACTTCAGCAGTAATTCCATCACATTACCAAAGTGATGATTTTCAGATGATGTGGGTGCATTAACTTTAAAGTTTTACTGGCAAATTTGAAATGGTTCATTTGCATTAGTAAACTGACACCAAAGTAGCATAGACAAGAGTGAGTCTCTTCTCAACACAAAGGAAAAAAAAAACCCTTATACAATGAGACCTCAAACTCCTGCTCCCTGAGCCCTCTTCCATCTTTCCCCACCACCTCTGTTGGGTTCCTGTTGGCTAGTGCTGTAATTCTAATCTGGGGTTATGAGTGTGATACTCTTGTCTCTCTCCCTTCCCTTCTTCTTTTGGCAGGCTACCTTCCTTTACCATTCCATTTCCTGTTCCCGTACTATCTGCCTCTATACCCATTTCATTACTTCTCTCGTAGTTTCTGGGTTATTTACCCCCAAACACTCTGAAATCATTAAAGTGTGATTGCAGCCCTGTTTCTGACCGCCATTGTGCTCTTTTCTAGTGTGTACCCAAAGAATCAGGTAGATCTGCCCCCACTTTCATAATTTCATTATCAATTCACCCACTCTAATCTATCACACAACCAACACAGGTCTTTATTATGGAGAGATGGAATCATATCACTCACTATTTGCCAGGAAATACCTCCTCATGCCCCGGGATCAAATATAAACTCCCTGGTTCGCCATTTAAATCTCTTTATAATTTCTTCCCAATCTATCTTTCCAGCTTTATTGGAAATGAAACCCTTCCTCTACTCTGCCAAACCCAGCCAAACTCACCTTTTCTCTTTTACAGTGTTTCACACTGTATTTTTGCACTGGCCATCTCTCATGCCTGGAATGAATTCCTACAACTCTCTCTTATAAAATTTTCAGTCCAAATATCACCTTCCTCACAGATGTTTTCTGCTTCCTCAATGTCAAGTTCCTTCTTTCCTTAACTACTTTGTATTTATATACTTCTCCACAATTATTCTATAAATACTCATATCTGTAGTTGTCCAATAGAATGTAAGTTTTCTGAGGATCATGACTACTTCACATTTGTTTTTTATCCCCAAGTACTTGCACCAGAACTGGGTACATGGTAGGTTTAATAAGTACTGTTAATTAATGGACAACCAAAATTCTATAGTACTAATGATGAAGAATATTTCTATGTACCTCCTGACAAAAAGGTAATGGTCTCAAATGCAGAAATAATCATACATTTTTGAAATGAACAAGGTGGGAATTTATTTTGCTTGATGATGCCTATTTGTTAAAAGGATTTTGTTTTTCTTTTAAATTGGGAATGGGGTGGGAGGGAGAGAAAACAAATGCTTATTATTTAAAAAAATTAAAATAAATGCCCATCGATTGATGAAAGCTCTACTCATAGCCCATCTGCTTCAGTGTCTGTTCAGTTTGGTTTTAAATGAAGGCTAAGGCCAATTAAACAGCATTCTGGTGTTCTCTCCAGGGAGAATTATAAGGTTTTTTCAAGCCCTGAAAAATGGGACAAAGATTTCTTTGTTTATTTGGAGGTATTGTCCTAACTACCTTCATTAGTGTGGGAGATGATGCTTCCTCAAGTAAGATCTGGAATAAATCTTAGTTAAATAGAAAATGAGTCACAAGGGGTCAAAATGTTTAAATGGGTCTTTTGGGCATGCAATGAGATTTCTCCAGTCCACTGCCAAGATGTATCATAACTCAAGGAAATTGGGATCATTCTTATTCCAGTAAGAAAACTGATTATCATAAACTAGACAGGAAGTTTCCTTTGTCAACTTCTGTTTGATATATCTATAATAACATCATTTCAAAATGATGAGCTGCCAATTAGTTATTAAGAATAGATAAATGTCTTCAACTACCTCAGTCTAATGAGACAGTCTATCTCAGAAAACTTTAACTTTTCACTAGGGAAGAATATTCCGTCGACAGCCATTTATTTAGACATAAAAGGGCAGCATGTAATTGGGAGCTGGATGTTTCTTCTCTTTCAAAAATTCTTACTCTGACACAAAATGGAGTGCTCTTAATGACTACAAGATATTGGGATTGAGATGGGGTTATAGTTTTCAATGTCTTGACTAATTGGGAATGACTTGAATAATTGAGGCATTGAGAAACTCTTGCAGGGCATGTAAGAAGCCACTGAGGACCTTCTGAAATGTAGAACTAATGAGAAGGAAGAAATACTTATCTGAATTGGGCTTTATTATTTAAAAACATATTAACCTAACAGCTACATAAAAGGAAAATGCCTCTAATTTCTCATCCATTTTCATCTATGATTTTATGCTCTTATGGACAAGTTAACATATGTCTCCCTTCTCTCCTTGTCCTCTCTCCTCTTGCTTGACATGCATAAATGCCCACTATACACACAGAGAGAAAAGGGATCAGACTAGACCTGACTGAAAATGTTGCTGCTTTTGGGATTGGATCTCCCTATCTCACCCAGATTTGAAAGTAGAATACTGACTCATTGGCCTGATCCCACTATTGACCAGTACAGGAATTTTGACCTATTCTGTTTTCAGTCTGGGATGATTCCACTTTCTTTGGGCAGCCTAGTGACCTCCTGCTACTAGAGGCTCGCCATCTTGTTGCTGAATATAGAGAGGATAAAGGATAAGCTTCACCAACTGCAGCTCAGGGCTCCCAGCCTTAGGTTTTCTGGCAGGAGGGATTTCAGATATGTGCCATTAGACTTAGCTTTGTTTAAGGTTTTAAGGGCAAATCCTTTTTTTTCAAGCTGCTTGAACCAAGTTTTATCCCTTAGTCAAACTTTATGTCTGACTTTAGGAGGTATGCTTCTTTAGTGCATATTATTTGCCAGGTCTTGCACAGATATTATCTCATATGAGCCTTCTAAAAACCCTGATAAGTGGTGCTCTTATTGTTACCATTTAACAGTTGAGGAAATGGAGGCAGATACTAGTTAAATGACTTCCCTAAGTTCACACAGCTAGTAAAGGTCTGAGCTCAAATTTGAACAGTTCTTTCTGACTCTTGGCCATTGGTCAACATGCTACTCAGCTGTCTAAGGAATATTGCCTTTTCTATGTTGGCCGAGTGAAATTATCTAAAAAACAAATCCAGAGAATTTGTGCTTTTTGTTGAGTTTGCACTTGCTAGATGCATTTAGCTGATAAGTACCCAGGTTCAAATGAAGAGTTAAATGGTCAACAAGCATTCATTAAGCCCTTACTGTGTGCTAAATATTGTGTTATGAGCTGAGAATAAAAAGAAAGTTGTGAAAAGCAATTACTCTTTTCAAAAAGTTTACATTCTAATGTGGTATGGGACAGAAAACATGTAATAACTAGTCAATATATAAGATATAAAAAGGGAAGGTTAATCTCATAGGGTCAGGCACTAGCAAACAGCCTCCTGGTGAAGGTAGGACTTGAGTCTTATTTAATGAATATAACTCCTATAGATCTTTTGACTGGTGACTTCAACAGGTACTTGTTAACCCAGGACCCCAACTCCTGAATACTGGGGACTTGGTGGCCCCTGTTCATAAACCACTAGGAATATGTGGTGACAATTAGTGTAACCATCTCAGTGCTCTGGGATGAGGGAATTTTCTATCCTGTCTCAGGCAGGGTAGAAAAGTTCTGCAATGCTGTATTTATAGACAGAATAAAACAGAATAGAAACAGAATGTTGCATGAGCAGTCAGACATGACTACCCAATTGCTTTTGCTCACCTTTTTTTTTTAACATTATGAGGGAAGGTTCTACTGGGTGTTAGGAAAGGAATGTAGTATTAGAAGAAAAATATTTAGTAAAAAAATTAATGAGTAAAAATACAGATCAACTGGGAACCTATAGCAAGGACTAGACTTTACTTCCAGTATCGTTAAAAAAAAAGTTTTCAATAGGAGCTCTTAGTAATGATAAAATGATAAAAAAGAAAATGTTCAAAAATTAGCCTAAACAGAGTTAACACTATTTATCTTTCTACTCATTTCTAGTCCTGGGATTATGGAATCTTTAGAGTTTAAGTGCCATTTTGTTCTGAGGTCTTTTCCAATTTCATATTAGAGTATAAAAGCTTACATATTTTCCTCACAAGTGATCAAAAAACATCATTACCTCCAGCAAGAGCCTTTTTTCATTTTGAACAATTGTAATTATTAGGAAATTCATCCTTAAACTAAGTCAAAGTCTTTTTGCCTGTAACTTTCATCTGCCAATATGAGTTCTTCCCTCTGTACCTGAGAGAATGTCTAATCTTTCTTCCAGGTGACAACTCTTAAAGGTTTGAAGACTGTGGTCTTTCCCCATTTCAGGCTTCTATTGACCAGATTCTACAATTTTTTCAACTGATTTCTATATGATATAATTTGAAGTGCCCTCAACATGCTGGCCATCCATCTGTGGATGTACTCCAACTTGTCAATGACACGTCTTGAAGGCACAGAACAGAACATAATATTTTTACCTAGTATTTTTTCCCCTGACAATCAAACAGGATGGTATGAATTACCTCTGGTGTTCTGGACATTATTTCTACAAAGATAGGCAAGAATAACTTCAGTTTTTTTTATTCTCCTGTCATACTGTAGGTGCCAAATGTGTTTTGACTATGCCAAGTTCCTGAATGCTATGCTCATAATATTATATTCATTTTTAAATCCCAAGTAGAAAATTTTTCATTCATCCTGTTAAAGTTCATCTTGCTTAATTCAGTCCATCATTCTAGTGAATCAAGATTCTTTTTTTATCTTGCATTTTATCCATTCAGGCTATGCTATCTGAAAATTTTATATTTTATATGTCTTTATCCAAATCATTGGTAAACCTATTAAATGGAACAGAAATATAGTCATACATCATGCCACTAGGTATGGTGAGTTTCAAAATGTTGTGGCCTGAGAATCTGCATTCCCCAGGTGGTTCAGGGATCCTTCCCTACTACTTCCTGGCGTGGGATTGGTCTTGAATGGACCAATCCCATGGCAGGGTAGGGACCACAGCCCCTACTTTCTGGCATGGGATTGGTCTTGAATTGGACCAATTCCATCCTAGGGTGCTAATTCTGGGCACAGGATTGGTCTATAAAAGGACTAATCCTGTGCCTGGGAAGGACCTTTGAATCTGACAAGATTCAGAGTAGCTGGGGCTCTAGTTAATTTCAGCTAGGCAACTCAGGAGGATTTTTTTCTTTTAAAAAAGTTTTTAAAAGATCAGTCAGATGCTCTTCTTTGAGTCCTTTCAGTACTTTTCTCTAGGCTGGCATCAATCTACTTCCAAGCCTCCATAACTGAATTGTTATCCAGTCTAAATTTTTCAATAAATGTGTTAAGTTCCAACTATGTGCAAAATATAGTAGTGGGCATTAGGCAAGCATTATTGTCATTGTTAAGGAGATTAATGATCTTTAAGTGGGGACATATAGAAGATTATAAGGCAAAATAAGACTGTAAAATATGAAAGGTATAGACAAAGTGCTCTGCGGAGTCAAAATATAGAAAGATCATTTCTGATCTGGCATTTCAAAAGGCTTCTTCAAGGAGATGGTATGGAACTCAGTTTTGAGTTGAGGATTAGCTAGGATTTCAAGAATATTATATGCACAAAAGATATTTACTTCTTTCAAAAGCAAGAGTTTATGAGAGTCTACATACAATATATCAGATATTGTTATAGGTACTGGCTATACAAAACTGAAGCAAAAATCCCTGCCCTTTTGGGGCAAAGCAACTTCCACACAGGTAAAGAAATATATATACATATATTTCTTTATGTATATTTATATATATGTAAAGCAACTTTTATGGAGCAGGAAACTAAAACTAGGGGAAAGAGGAAATGTCTCATATAGATGAAAACATTTTAATTGGCAGGTAAGGGTTCTAAGAAGTAGTGTTGAAGAAGAATATTCTGTGCTAGGAATTGGAAGAAGCATTTCCAAAGGCAAAGCTATAGAGTTGGGAGATGTATTGTTGTATACCTGGAACATCAAGGGGGCCAGTTTGCTGAGATCTTTGAGGGTATGTAGGAAATAATGGTTAATTAATTTGTAATTATCAATTAGACCCATGTTGTAAAGGCTTAACCACTTTAGATAGGATTCTATATCTTATTTTGAGAATTTTTTAAAAAAGAAATGCTTTTAATGAAATCTAGCCTTACTGAGCTTTTAATGAAATCTAGCCTTACTGTATCTGCAGTTTAACTTCGGTCCATCGTACTGGTTAGGAACCAATAACTTAAGTGTTCAGGGAAATAGAATTATATGTAAACTAATACAGCATCATAGTTTGAATCCAGCTACCAAAAAACTGTGACTGTTATAAAGTTGTAGTTTTGATGGAAATTAATGAAAGGTAACAGAATAGGTTCAAAATAATAATAATAATTTTATACAATATTCTAAAGTTTGCAAACTTCTTATATATATCATCTATTTTGATATTCATAACATCCCTGATGATGACTACTACAAGGATTATTACCTCTATTATACAAATGAGAAAACTAAGGCTGTATAAATCTAAACATATGTTGATGGTATTTCCTTGATTTGGCATAGAATGGAAAGGGAACATGCAATGATAGAGTGAGAATTGGTATAGAAATTATCAAGATTCAGCTTCAAAGCTTTGCAACTATAAGATTAAAATTAATATCCGATAACTCCAAGCACTATATTTTATAAGATTTGTTAGTAATCACTTGAAGTAGGAAAAATACAAGAACAAAAGTAAAAGCCTGAGTAAAGACACGTGAGAAAAATTCTCCTTCCTGAGACTCACCCCATCTCCACAAACCACGCTCAGGGGAAAAGAGAGAGAGAGGGTGGAGCTCCACAAAACTCATATCTTCACTACTTTAGCACTTAACATGAGAAGGAACATGGTGGGAGAGAGTTTCTGGGGAGCAAATTCTAATTATACACCAAAATGGGGAAGTCTTTACCTGTAAGTGGTGAAATAGCTTGGCCACAGCAATAGAATGAATAAGGATTAGAGGCAGAATTTTAACTCTAGTCACTGCTGACTTCAGTATCACCATCCTGCCTATAGTTCCTTCAAGGACTATGCTGAATAGATAAGTCCAGTATTACTGACCAAACAATAACCAGTAGGTAGCTCAGTGGATAGAGTACCAAGTCTGTTGTCAGGAAGACTTATTTTCATTAGTTCAAATCCCACCTCAGACTCTTAGAAATGTTGTACTTAAATCTGCTTGCCTCAGTTTCTCATCTGTAAAATAAGCTAGAGAAGGAAATGGCGAAATACTTCAGTATTGTTCCCAAAAAAGCATAAAATTGGGTCTCAAGTTAAAGACAATGAACAACAATAACAATTAATTAAACAGAAGTGACATTTTTTAGTCTTTGTTAAATATATTGTTGAGCTAATAATGATACTAATAATAATAGCTAGAATTGTTAAAGTGCTTTAATGTTTGCAAATCATTTTATACATGTTCTCATTTGATCCTCACAACAACCCTGAGGGGTAAGTCCTATTAGTCTTATTGCATAAACGACGAAACTGAGGCAGAATGAGGGAGAGTCACTTGCCTAGGGTCTTAAAACTAATAAGTTTCAGAGGCTAAATGAATTCAAATGCATAATAAAATCTGTAGCATTTTATTAATTAAGTATGGAATGGAAAGGGAATATAGAATGGTGGAGAGAGACAGAAAATTGGTAGAGAAATCAGGAATGTTTAGTCCTATAGGCTTTGTCACCAAGACCAAGTCACATCACCTATTATGTCTCCAGGAAACTGTGAGATTGTAATTGTCAGACCAGATGCCAGTCTGCAGTAGATAAGAGAGTTTTTCATAAGTAATTTTCTACATAAATGAAATCAGAAATCTGAGCAAAACCAAAATCAGATTAGTAGTCAATTTTATTTGATAATTTAAAAAATAGTAATTAAAATTAAATTTAATTTTATTAAATATTTTTTCCATGGTTACATGATTCATGCTGTCTCCTTCCCCCTTTTTCCTCCCCCCTCCCACCTGGACTACTTTAATAGGTTCCTAAATTATTTTTGAGTACCCAAGTGGCACAGTGGGTAGAGTTCTGGGCCTGAAGTCATGAACTCATCTTCCTGAGTTCAAATCAGGTCTCAGACACTAATTATGTGACCCTGGGCACTTAACACTGTTTGCTCCAGTTTCCTCATCCATAAAAGGAGCTTGAGAAAGAAATATGGCAAACCACTGCAGTATCTTTGCCAAGAAAAATCTGAATGGGGTCACAAAGACTCAACCATGAGTAAACAAAAACCTTGAGTTTTTTTCTTCTCTAATCTATCTTATACATAGCTACCAAAGAGATTTTTTTGAAAGCAAAGGTCTTTTTTTTTTAAACCCTTACCTTCTGTCTTGGAATCAATACTGTGTATTGGCTCCAAGGCAGAAGAGTAGTAAGGGCTAGGCAATGGGGGTCAAGTGACTTGCCCAGGGTCACACAGCTAGGAAGTGGTGGAGGCCGAATTTGAACCCAAGACCTCCCATCTCTAGGCCTGGTTCTCAATCCACTGAGCTACCCAGCTGCCCCCAGAAAGCAAAGGTCTTATCATGTCATTCCCCACTCAATAATATCAGTGGATTCCTTTGACCTTTTAAATCAAATACAAATCAAATACAAATTCCTCTGTCGAACATATGAGTTTTTCTACAATCTGGTTCCAACTTAGCTTTCCAGGATTATTACATTCTACTCCATTTCTGTATTCCTATAGTCTGTGAATCAGCAGAACCTGGCCAAAATTAGATGTGATAATTACATGACATTCAGTTTTACCTTTTTATTGTCATTTGTTTAATTGTTTTGAGGGTTTTTTTTGTTTCGTTTTATTTTATTTTTATTGAGACTGAGCCTCCCCATCTCTCAGTCTGAGTGTAGCAGCCACTGATAGACTGATGCTATTTACTGAGTGGTACAAAAGCTTTGACCTGCTCCATTTCCAACAATAGTCAGTTCATTCTCCCATTGGGCAGCCTGGTAGTTTTTCCATAATGCTGCAGGATGGATTGCCATGTCAGTGCCAGAGTTAGTACATAAACCAGATTGAATTAGCCTGCCACAGCATAGAACTGTAGAATTCAAGGGATCCATCAGCTTCTGTATCCTCAGAGCGAGAGATTATAGATGGATGTCACTATTCCCATCAGCTCCCCTAATTTTCCATCAGTTCCTACATGCCTTTCCACGATTCTTTGTATTCTTCACTGGTGTCATGTCTTATGGATCAGCATTATACTCTAATTTTCATGTACCAAATTTATTTAACCAAAATTGATAGGCTGATTTTTTATTAAAAATAACTCCATTTTAGGTTTTGAGCGATAAAATATGTATAACTCAGTGGAACTGCTTTTCAACTGTGGGGGGGGGGAAGGGGAGAGAGACAGCAAGAATCATGTAAGCATGGAAAAAAATTTAAAATAAAATACAATTTAGACTTCTCATCCCCCTGTATAGATTCTAACTTTGATTATTTTCCCTCTAGTGGCACATATTTTAGGGTTCTTCAGACTTCATAGCCTCAGCCAAAAAGAATCATGGTAACTCCACTTAACTGTTAGTCCCCAAATATTGTGTTTGGATGTCCCAATCTAGAAAGGGGATAATGATGGCATTGGTACCAGCATTTGAACTCACGTTTCAGAGTATAGCTTATCCAGATGCCTGAAATTTAACTGCTTTCTCTTTAACTTTTAAAAAGAAAAAAAATTACCTTCGTGTTGAAGCCATTTGGGTTTAATGTTCAGATTTCTTTGAGGACTAAGAATGTTTTCTTTTTGCAAAAATCTTTTACTTAATTTAAGCCCTAGCGTATTTGAATGAAATTATAATGAGGGGGCATACCTAATTTTTCTCCCAATGGAGAAAAGAAAAATCTCTGTAATGTTAATAGCATAGAAAAACTGGAGAAATAACCAAACAATTGATACCAGCTAGAATTATAACTGAAATATAACTAGGGACAAATTACGTTAGAGTCAAGATCTTATCCTAAGTGCCAGCAAAGCATACTTGGATTTTCTTCCCAGGAGCAATTTAGGAAGCTCTTGAAGCATACCCAGCCAGTTCATTCAGTGTTTATAGGAAACCTTCCTGAACTATACCTCTATTTGAATGTTTTCCAAATGGTGTTGCCAGAAGGATTAAATATGGCCAGGTACAGTTCTTGAAGCAGTATTTGTTCCTGTGTCTCAGAGAAAGCTTCCCCAAGGATCCCCTAGGGCTGCTTCAGTAGCAGAAACACTCCTGGGAATAATTTACTTCTCCCTCCAGAAGTGAAAAAAGCAATGAAGGTATAACTAAGAACAGTTCACCTTTCTCACGTTTATATAATGCTTTCCTTGCAACATTGATGTACTGGAGAGAATGCTGGACGTGGACTCAGAGGACCTGGATTCAAGTCTGACCCCAACATTTGCTAATGACTTTGTTGTTCTGTGCCAGGTCTCATTGGGGTTTGTCTAGTGGTTCTGGTTTGGGAATGTAACATAATGGGGTCGGGTGATCTAATATCTAAAAATATGAGGTTTATTTAAGAATATGGAGTTTATATAACAATAACCGCGAAAGGACGTTCAGCAGGGACTCATTAAATTAGATGCAGCTTCCCTGCCTCTGAATTGGCCAGTGGGGCTTGCCAGTCAGAAGCCTGAGTTAAGCCTGAGGAGTTCCTGACTCCTCCTGGGTTTAGCTTTTGTACTTAGATTATGTGAAAGCTATGTAAAGGGCAGAAGCCTTAGTCCCCTGGACCATGTAAGTCTCCAAGATGCTTCATGACTTTGGGGAGGCTTAGGGCAACAGCCAAACAAACAAAGCACAACTAGTCCAGGCTATATGACAGGGACCAAAGAAGACGTTATTCATAGCACAATTATCTTGGGCAAATCTCTGAATAATGATGTGATGATAGCAGATAAAGCAATTTAAAGTTTTCTGGATTCATTCGTGTCTGACTCTTTGTGACCCCTTGGAAGTTTTCTTCACTAAGATGTTTCAGTGGTTTGTCATTTCCATCTCCAAGTCATTTTATAAATGAGGAAACTGAGATAAATAGTATTAAGTGATTTGTCCAGGTTCAAACAAACATATACATTTTGACAGTAAGTGTCAAAGGTTGGATCTGAACTCAGGTCTTCCTGACCCCAAGCTTGTATTCTCTCTACTATGGTACCTAACTGCCCCTATATTTTAAGTTAACAAAGAACTTTAGATACATTATCTCATTTGCCCTTCACAACAAACCTTTTTAGATAAAAAAATGCAGATATTGTTATCCTTTGTTTTACAGATAGAGAACTGGAGGTTCAGAGAGGACGAATGACTATTTTATGGTCACCTACCTAGTAAGTTTCAGAGATGGGATTTGAATTTTAGTCTTTCAAATAACCAGTGTAGACCTATTTTTTACATGTTAAAATAATTTAAAATAATTATTTTTTGATATTTTGCAATTGATGTACTCTCCTTCCCTCTCACCCTTTCCACTCTCCCAAAAGGCAGGTAATATGATATCAGTTATACATGTGCTATTATACAATACATATTTCCAAGTTCATTTTGTGAAAGAAGATGTACATCTATATATGTATGTATGTACTGTAAACCTTAAAATTTCTTAGACTTATAAATGTTGGAAATTTCACCATTGGGAAATTTCATACTTGAAAAATTTCTTACTGATAGTCTACTGGAATGTGAACCCCATTGGCATGGGAGGTTCCTCCTCCTCCCTTCTTAAGATTACTTTAGGACAGAAACCTTTTGCTGAACAATGGAAAGGACTTTGACCTATGCTTAAGCATAGAACAGGAATTTCTTTGAGTCATGATTGATTTTAGAATTGATACAATAGAGATACTTGGAATGACAGAACCAGGTCTTGGAAATTACAATCTCTACCCTACTCAGTCCTAACAGGATTTAGGAAGGGCTGCAGCATAGATCAAAATTTAATTATTCCAATCTCTACCCTACTCAGGGTAACAGGATTTAGGAAGGGCTGTAGCAAAGGATCAAGATTTAATTATTTGAGAATATGACCTTCAACAGACATGTGCAAAGCCACAGACCTCTGGGCGGTCCTGGGTTAAGCTAGAGCCACCATTGGTCCAGGGAAAATGATGGACAGTGATTGGTAGATGTGAGAACTGAGGGGAGGGAACTTGGATGGTTTCCTTAAAGATAGAGGGGTTTGAGGACTGAGGTGGTTAGTTGGAGAGTTTTGGCTCTGAGTGGTTGGAGAGGTGCTCTGAGAAGCTTGCTCTGAAGGAACCTGGAGGTGGAGGCCCCTGAGACTGTTTCTCCATTTTGGTCATGTGAGTAATAGGGACTGATCTCCTTTCTTTGTCCCAGCTATCTAAGGGCTTGGGCCTTTTGGCCCAGCCTAAACAGAAGGGGTATTTAAGCCCTATTCCCTTCTCTCCCCTTTCTCTCTCCCTCTCTCTCTATCTCTAATACCTTTCTTCATCCTGTTTGTAATTAAACTCCATAAAAGGTTGACTGCTGACTTGAGTTTTCATTTAGGAATTACATAGCTGAATTCCTTGGTGACCTTAAATTAATATATATCAGTCTTTTAAAGTGATTTCCTTGTCACAGTATGTATGTATGTATGTATCTATCTATCACTTACACAAGAGAAAAATTCATGGTGGAAATAAAGTGAAGAATAATATCCTCCAATCTGTATTTAGGCTCCATCAGTTCCTTCTATTGCTGCTGGAGAGCCTTTGTCATCTGAAGTCCCTTGGAGTTGTCCTGGATTATTGCATGACTGATAATAGTGGATTCATTCACAGTTGATCATCATATATTATTGTTGTTACCATATGCAATATTGTTCTGTGTCTGTTCATTTTATTTTGCATCATTTCATGTCTCACCAATTTTTTTTGTGGCGATCTTGTTCATCATTGCTTATAGCTTATGCTCATATTCCATTACAATCATATACCACAACTTAGTCAGCCATTCCCCAATTAATGGACAATGCTTCAGTTTCCAATTCCTTGCCACAACAAAAAGAGCTTCTGTAAATATCTTTGCACAAGTAGGTCTTTTCCCACATGTTTGATATCTTTGAGATACAGCTCTATTTGTGGTATTTCTGGATCAAAGGATATATAGAGTTTGATGACCCTTTAAGCGTGGTTCCTAATTGCTTTCCAGAATGATTATATCAGATCACAGTTCCACCAACAGTGTATTAGTGTCTCAGTTTTAACACATCCCATACAACATTTGTAAGTTTTATATTTTTCTGGTCATATTAGCCAACCTAATAGGTGTGAGGTGGTACCCCAGAATTGTTTTAATGTTCATTTCTCTAATTAAGACTGATTTGGAGCACTCTTTCATATGACCAAAGATACTTTTAATTTCTTCATCTGAAAATTTCTTGTTTATATCTTTTGACCATTTGTCAATTGAGGGATGTACTGTGCTCTTATAATTTCAGCTAAGTTTTCTATATATTTGAGAAATGAGGTCTTTGTCAGAGGCACTTGCTATAACAAACACTTTCCCACAGTTTTTGTTTGCCTTTTGATTTTGATTGCATTGCTTTTGCAGAAACTTTTAAATTGCATGTCAAAATGATTTATTTTACATCTTGTAATGATGCTCTTAATATCTTGTCTGTACATAAATTCTTCCCTTATCCATGCATCTGACAGGCAAACTATTCTATGGTCTCCTAATTTGTTTATTTTATTACCCTTGATTTCTAAATCATGCATCTGTTTTTATTTTACCTTGGTATATGACTTGTGGTATTGGTCTGTGCCTAGTTTCTGCCATAATGTTTTCTAGTTTTTCTATCAGTTTTTGTTGAATAGTGAGTTCTTTTTTATTAAAAAAATTTTTTTGAACAGTGAGTTCTTTCAGAAGTGTGGATCTTTGGGTTTGTCAAACACAAGGCTCATCAATATAAAACTTTTAATAAGCTGTGTCTCAGTGCCTCATGTGGAAAAAGCACTTTGTAAATCTGAAAGTGATATATAAGTGTGAATTATCATCATCAGCATCATATAAACACAATATTCTGCATGTAGTAAGTGCTTAATAAATGTTTGTTTATTTGAATTGACAAGAGTATATAGCTGAAATATTCTTTAGTACCTTTGTGACATAGTGCAAGTTGGTTTAGTGTTTTGAATCTTTATTTCTTCTTTTATACAGTAATATGACAGAATTGGACAAGGTGATCTTTGTCCAGTTTTTTCAATTCTAAACTATTTTGAATTTTTTTTCAATCCTTTCCCTGATATATGATACTATATCATGGTGCCTGTAAACCAGCTCACACAAATCAATCTAGTTTTAGCTTTGGATACTTAAATCTTATGATGATATATAAATTTTTGACAGTTTTTCAACACTTTAAAAATTGTATTAGGAAATGAAGATCTCTCATTTAGAGAAAGTTATTAGGAAATTATAAGATGTCTTAATTAATTTGAAATCTCTTTTAATATATTCTGAAGCTATGACAACTTCCCACATTATTTCGAGTGAATAATTTTGCTTACTAAAAATTCTATTTACTAATTTTCCTTTGATTATACACCTAATCACCATAATTTCTATGTAGGAAGAATTCAAAACACGACTGGATTTCACATGAGACCTCTTTTCTTCTAGGAAATTACTTTTCAGAAAAAGTATGTTGTCCTAACTTCCAAAATTGGCTAGAAGTATTCCAGTCCAGGTAAATGTGCTTGAGTTTTACTTCTGATACAATTCTTTAATGTTGGTTGGTTGTTGACTTTTCTATTCAGAGACCAAAATGATATCCCTATGTTGGTATCATTGTGCTTCCGACTGTGACTGCTCAGACCAATGTGATCTCAAGGCTCAGAGGTGGGAGATGAACATTTGGGCTGGAGATGTCTCTAAATTTGTGCCTCCTATGAATCTTTTGAGTTACTGCAATTCTTTGTTCACAGAGCACAACCCCTTCTTTGATGTGGGCATAACATGCTGGGTGGTCCTGTGCCAGTGTTTTCCCTGTCTCACAATCAATACTGAAGTTCTTCAGAGAGAACTTAAGAGTGTCCTTATATAACTTCTTCTGATAGGAATGTAAGCATTTGTCTTGTGTGAATCTTCTGTAAAGTAGTGCTTTAGGCAAAATTATGTTTGGTGTTTGATCGATGGAAGCAGTCCATCTAAATTGTGCCTCATTGTAGTAGAGTCCAAATGCTTGGTGGTTCATCTCAAGAAAGGACCTCAGTGTCTCGTAACTGACCTTGCAGATGATTTCCAAGTCATTTCAAATAGAAGTAATTCAGTTTCTTGGCATGGCACTGTTATTCTGTCCAGGTTTTCGCAAGTATATGACAATAAGGTCAGAACATCGGATTTTTAGATCTTCAGTTCTGTAGGCAGCCTAATTCCTTTTATCTCTTATACTTTCCTTCAGAGACCACCCCCCCCCCAAACTGAGCTCCTCTGGCAATGTGTGCACTAACTTCATCATCTTTGTGGACATCCCTAGAAAGTGTACTGAAAAAGTAAGTTGACTCATCCATAGTAATAAAATTTTCTCCATTTACAATATCTAATGGTTCCATATATGGATGATGCAGTACTGGCTGGTGGAGAAAATGTTTTCTTTATGTAAATTGTTAGAGCAAAGTCAGTACAAGTGACAGAGAATCAATACATACTTTGTTGCATTTCAGGCTTAGAGGTTGCATCGAGTTCACAGTTATCTGTGAACAGAAAGCCATGCCACCGACTGTCCCTTGATTTTAGTCTTGGCTTGTAGCATTTTCCAAGTTAAACAATTTATCATCAGCCTGGTAACCGACCCTGATGCTGTTTTCACCCTCTCTGAAGGCATTCAACAACACTGCTGAACATATGCTAAAAAGCATGGGAGCAAGCACATAGCAATGCTTCACCTTATTGGTGCCTGGAAAAGTGTGGGAGCACTGTTCATTATCCAGAACCCATGTAAACATTCTGGCACAGAGCTGTTGTTCAATACTAATGAACTTCTCCAGAAAACAACAACTTTCCAAGGTCTTCTACAAACCATCACAACTGGCAGTACGAGTAGTCCTTGGTCAGAATTGTGAAAGGAAATGATCTTCTGTTTATTTTAAGGTAATCAATCAGGAACTTGTAGTGTCCCTCCTTTCACACTTGGTCAAACATTTGGAGAATCTTTTACTAAAAAAGGAAGTTCACACCCTCAAAGACTGGAAGGGGATCCCACAAACACTGTCCTCTCCTGGGCAGTGCCAGGCAAATTAAGAAACTGTGATTGGTTCCTGAGATGTGATTGACCAGTCCATAGAAAAAGGAAGTAGAAACCAGAGAGGCAGGAAGTGACTTGGGAAGAGGGCTATAAAAGCTGAGACTGGAGAGATGAACAGGAACTTCTGCATTACACTTCTTCTGCATTGGTGACTTGAGGAATTCAGCTTCAGTGACTTGCTTGGGTAGGGGAGACTCTGTCCGGAGACATTGGCCTTTCAAATCTTTTCCTGTCTTTGATGGGATGCTCTCTTTGGTGAGGCACTCAGATCTAGACTTAGAGTATTTAGCAAGGCAATATTTTCTGCCTCCTTCCTATGTTTCCCCTTTTCTATATACTTTTGCTGTAATAAAACTACCAAACTACTAACAGCCCCATGACTTGAATGAATTTTTATAAACAGCTACTATAATTTTTTATAATTCTTCATTTGGCCACAACCTTTTTAACTCTTACAGAATGATGAATATTTCAAGTTGTTTTAATTTTTAAATGTACTAATAAAAGGATGATTTGTGAGCATTAGAAAAGATTACTTTGTAAAAAGCAGCACAACTTCTTTTAAAAAAGGTTATATCATCTAACATCATTTCATTTTATGAAGAGATTGGTGGACTTGGATCAGAGAAATACCATGGATACAGCATGTCTGGATTTCAACAAACCATTTGACAAAGTCTCATGCAGTCCTCCTCGTAGACCAGTTGGAGATAGATGGATTATATGATATTACAGTTAGGTAGATTAGGAACCATGTGATGACTAGATCCACATTTTTCTTTAATAGTTTGATGTCAATTCTAATCCCAGTCCTTGGTAAAGAAATATGAAATATTATGGGAATAAATATTGGTTTCAGGATTTAATAAATCCTTTTAAAACTGCTTCACACATCACAGATTTCATACTGTGTTGATATTCCCTCCACCCCTATTTTTAGGGTTAAGTTTCACACCAGAAACCTGTTATTTCAGATTTGAGTTAGAGATAAAATAAGGCATTTATATGTCACTAAGCAGTTAAGAAAAAGAATATTATTTTGCCCTGACTGCTTAGAATCTAAAAATTTAGGTGCAAAACAACTATTTTTTTTTCTGAAGAGAGCTTCATTATTTTAAAAGTGTGGCAGTTATTAAGTATATATATATATATACATATATATATATATATAGATAGATATAGATATATATGTTGCAATAAGGTTATAGTGGAACTTAGCTTTTAAAGACATGGACCATGTTGTCTTCATTTGTAAACTGTCTGGGTTTATGGTTACTCTCATAGTCCTCAGACATCAACCAAGGTGAAGGGTCTCACCTTCATATTAGTAGGAGTTTATATGCCTTTAAGTGAATAGGAAGCTGAGTCAGGGACACAGCAATTAACAGTTTTAAATTTTTTAGGAAAATTAATCTTTGGTATATGTTAGTTCTATCACATATAAAGATATATAGACTCTTCAGATTCCTTAGCAGATATCTAAAAACTGTCATCTGTTGGAGGCCATTATTCTGGTTATGAACATCATGCATCTACCAAGCACCTGCTCTATTCCAGGTGCTAAGTGAGCCATTATTAATTCAGACCAAAATAAAACAATTACTGGCCTCAAGATTACTTAGTTTCTATTGGAATTTTGGTTGACCTAAATTTGAATAATTTTCAACTCATAAGAGCTTTCCAGAATTTATATTCTGCAGTTTTATGTAGTCTAAGGCTAAAAACATGGAAATAGGATTTGAGTAGAGTGTGGAATACCTAAGTTCTATTATAAGTTAGTAATTTACAAAAGTAAATTTTAATATTTTAAAAGAATATTTCTTGTTTTGGGGAGGGTTTACACTAGAGAGATTTTTAACTTTTTTCTCCTTTACCACAAATATGTCTAATTAATTCTTTTAGCATATGAAAGGGACATTTTTAGGTAAAAAATAGACAATGCTGGTTTTTTTTTTGCCTCAAGCAACATGCAGTGTTGGAAAATTAGTTCCAGAAATTGAATGTAATTCAACTGATATATTTGCTCAGTATGTAGTGTCAGAAGAATCTGACCATTAATGAAATCTTTCTACACAGCAGGGTGAATGGCACTTTGAAGCCTCTATTGATCATTTTGCTGAGTGGTGGATAGCCATTGCAGACTGCTTTGACCCCCCCCCCCTTGTGATCCATTTGGTGCTTTAAAGACATTTTGTAGCTAAGAATGCCATCCCACCCAGTTTATCTTCCTATTAGATATTATTTTAAATTTCCTAGTTAACATTATAAACTCTTAAAACTTAGAATCTCAAAATTTTAATGCAAAAAATTGTTTTTCTGAATTGAGCTGAACAATTTCAAAATTATTGCAGTTATTAAATGTATATTATGTTTAGAAAGGGCAGGTATCTGTTTCAGTGGTAGAATGCTGGACCTAGAATCAGAAAGTTTCATTTTCCTGAATTCAAATCTGGCTTCAGATACTTACAGCTGTGTGATCTTAGTCAAGAAGTCATGTAACCCTGTTTGCCTCAGTTTCATCATCTGTAAAAATGAGCTGGAGAAGGAAATGACAAAACACTCTAGTATTTTTGTCAAGAAAAACTCAATTGGGATCATAGAGTCAGACATTATTGAAATAATTGAACTCCAAAAAACGTTCAGAAGTAGGTATGGTGTAGTAATAAGGAGTTGGACTGAATATTGGGAAGACCCAGGATCTTACCTCTGACATACAATGACAGTGTGATCTTGGCCAAGGTACATCTTCTCAGTCACCACAAAATTCTCTATGATTATAAATTGTAAAATAGGTGTGTATTTGCATGGTGCAATAGGTTTTCTCAAAGGGAATTTCCTTTTGTTAAACTAAATTTTATGAAGGGTGGACCTAAAATGTCAGAGTAAATGTAGGGATTATCCTGAGCTCTCCCAAATTCACATCCATACAATATTAAAATAACACCTCAAAAGAAACAGCAAAACCAACAAAAGGAAGGGGGTGAAATAATTTTCCAACTCAAGACTACTTGAAAGATCAAGAGGAAAATCTGTCTCTTTGGGGTACAAGTGAAATGTAGTCCAGCACAGGCCAAAGGAGAAGCAGGGTCCCTAGTGGTATTTATAGAAAGGAAAAGAGTGTTTGTGGACACTCATAGATCAGAGCACAGGTAAGGAGACTGATGACCATATCCTTTATAAATCACACCAGGTTAGAAGAACTGAACTGAGAATTTGCAGACCCCAAGAATTAGTTCTGAATATCATAGAATGGAAGACATTAAACTTGGGACAGTTTAATGTCCCCTCCATCCAAGGAATAGAGTCCAATTTTGATATAAAGTTGAAATTCAAGAAATAAGCTGGAATATGAACAAGCAATTAAAATAACCTAAACATATAAAGTTACTATGGGGAAATGGAATTTCAAAACACAAAATCTAGAGAAGAAAACAAAATTAAATGGGCTCAAAGTCTTAAAGAAAAATATGAATTCATTTCAGGTCCCAGAAGAGCTCAAAAATAATTTTAAAAACCAAATAATAACAGTAGAAGAAAATTGGGAAAAGAAATGAGAATGATGAAAGAAAATAATGAGGAGGGCCAACAACTTGGTAAAAGAGACACAAAAAAACACTGAAGATAATAACAACTAAAAGAAACAGAATAAGTCAAATGGTGAAACTCACAAAAAATCACTAAAGAGAAGAATCTCTTAAGAAGAATTTGCTAAATGGAAAAAGATATACCAAAATTCATTGAAAAAAAATAATTCCTAAAAATATATTCGTCAAATGGAAAGGGAGGCACAAAAGCTCATTGAAGAAAATAAATCCTTAAATATTAGAATTGAGCAAGTGGAAGCTAATGACTTGATGAGACATAAAAATCCCAATAAAACAAAATCAAAAGAAGAAATAAAAGAAGAAAATATGAAGAATATAATTTGAAAAACAACTGACCTGGAAAATAGATTAAAGACATCATTTAAGAATTTCTGGACAAACTAAATAGTATGATAAAAAAATCTAGACATCTTTCAATGTATTTTCAAGGAAAACTATCCTTATATACCAGAACCAGTGGGTAAAATGGAAATTGAAATAATATACTAATCACCTCCTGAAAGAAATCCCAATATTGTAGGTCTCAGGAATATTATAACCAAATTTAAGACCTTCCAGTTCAAGGAGAAAATATTGTGAGTAGTTAGAAAAAAATTCAAATAATGTGGAGCCATAGTCAGAATAACACAAAATTTAACAGCTTCTGTATTAAAGGACGAGAGAACTTGGCACATGATATTCTGGAGAGCAAAGGAGCTAGAATTGCAACAATAACTGATCTACCAGTCAAATTAATATATAATCCATAAGGGAAAAAGAGATAATTAAATAGAGGAATTACATATCTTCCTGATGAAAACACCAAAGCTGAGTAGAAAATATAATTTTCAAATACAAGACTCAAGAGAAGCATAAAAGGTGAACATGAAGAGAAATCATAAGGGATTAAGTGATATTAAACTGTTTATATTACTACATGATAAGATGATACTTGTAAATCCCAAGAACTTTATAAGAGCAATTGGAAGAAGTATGCATTGACAAAATGTACATGCTTGTGAATTGACTAGTTTGAGATGATAAAAACAATTAAGGAGAGGATTAAAGAGAGATGCATTGTGAGCAGGGAGAAGGGAGAGATTCAATGAAGTAAATTATCTTACCTAAAAGAGGCACCAAAGAGCTTTTATAGTGGAAAGGAATATAATGAGAGGGCTGGCAACAATTGAACCTTACCCTTATTGGAATAGACTAAAAATGAGAATAACATTCACATTTATTTGAGTATAGAACTATATATCACCCTAGTCAGAAGTAATAGGGAGGGGAGATAGAAGAAGTTGGGGGCTGATAGAAAGAAGGGTGAATTGGGGAAGATAGTAGTCAGAAGTATAACAGGAGGCAGAATAGTGTGAAAAGTGAAAGAAAGATAAATAAGGAAAAAAGTAGGACAGAGGAAAATACATGGATTATAATCATCACTATAAATGTGAATGGGATGAACTCACCCAGAAAATTGAAGCATATAGCATTAGATTAAAAACCAGCTTCTTACAATACATTGTTTATAAGAAACACACATGAAGCAGTAAAAATAAGGGGTGGGAGAAGAATTTATTATGTATTAGCTTAAGTTAAAAAAATACCAGGAGTAGCAATTATGACCTCAGACAAAGCAAAGGCAAAATAGATTTAATTTAAAGAGAAAGTCAGGGAAACTACATTGTACTGAAAAAGTTGTGGTATATGATTATAAAGGAATAGTTTTGAGATATAACAAAGGATGAGCAGGATGCTTTCATAAAAACTTGGTAAGACATATGATTTGCTACAAAGTGAAGTGAACAGAACCAGAACATTGTGTACAGTAACAGCAATACTGAATAATTATTAACTCTGAATTATTTACATATTTTCAGCCATACAGTGATCTAGGACAATTGAAAAATACTCATTATGAAAATATTCTAATCACCTTCAAGGGAAAAACTGATGGAATCTGAATCTAGATAGAAACATGTCTTTTTAAAAAATTTTATAATATTTTATTTCATCATTTCCAAGTATTATTCATTAAAGACAAAGATCATTTTCTTTTCCTCCCCCTAGAAGCATGTCTTTTTAAAAAAATATTTTTCAGGTTGTTAATTTGGTCTGTGTTTCCTTTCATGTGACTCTAATGGAAATAGTTTTGTATGACTGAACATGCATAACCTATATCAAATTGTTTACTTTCTTAATGATGAGGAAAAGAGAAAGAGAATGTGGTATTCAAAATAAAAAGTGTTATTTTTAAAAAAATGTAATTGGAAAATATGCTTTTAAAATAGTGACCAATTATTTGGACCAATTATCATGATCCTCATATATACTAAAATATAAATTATAATGTAAAGCTGTTTCCTAGAATGAGTGCATGAAAATAAAGTATTAAACTTTTTTGTCTTTTGTCAAAATATTACTGAGGAGGAACAATAAGCACACTACAAAAGCTAAGGCCATGTACAACCCTTGTGTTGCCCCAACTGCACCCACTGCATGCCCAAGAACAAGGACAGCAAAAAGTTCATCATCTATAACTTTGTGGAAGCCATCAGGGACATCAACGAGGCCAACTTTTTTGACTCCTATATGCTACTCAAACTGTATGTGAAACTAAATTACTTTGTGAGCAAGCTACTATGATCCACAGCAAGGTAATGAAGAATCAATGCATAAAAGAATCAAACACCTCTAACTGTTTAAACTTTCAAGTGTTGCTCCAAGACTCCCTTCAACCACATAAAGAGCTATCTGTCCAATAAGATCTCCCAACCACTCATAGGAAAGTAAAATGGTTGGTCTACCTTAAAAATTAAGTATTAATTTCTTAAAAATTATGTTTAATTTATTTTTTTTAATTTTACTTAGTTAATTTAGAATATTTTTCCTTGGTTACAAGCAACATGTTTTACCTCTCCTCCCCTCAACCCCTCCCGTAGCCAATGCACAATTCCACTGGGTTTTACAGGTGTCCTTGATCAAAACCTATTTCTATATTGTTATGTTTGCACTAGGGTGATCATTTAGAGTCTACATCCCCAGTCATATCCCCATCGACCCATGTAGACAAGCAGTTGTTTTTCTTTGGTGTTTCTACTCCCACACTTCTTCCTCTGAATGTGGTAGTGGATAGTTTCTCATAAATTCCTCTTACTTGTTCTGGATCATTGAATTGGTACTACTAGAGAAATCCATTATAATCGATTGTACCACAGCGTATCAGTCTCTGTTTATAATGTTCTCCTGGTTCTGCTACTTTCACTCTGCATCAGTTCCTGGAGTTCATTCCAATTAAAATAGAATTCCTAAAGTATTATTCCTTTGAGCACAATAGTATTCCATTACCAACATATATGACATTTTGTTCAGCCATTCCCCAATAGGAGGGCAACCTTTCATTTTCCAATTTTTTCCCTCCACAAAGAGCGCAACTATAAATATCCTTGAACAAGTCTTTTTCCTTATTATCTCCTGGGGTACAAACACAGCAGTGGATAAAAAAAGCAGACAGACTTTTAGTGCCCTTTTGACATAGTTCCAAATTGCACTCCAGAATGGATGGATCAATTCACAGCTCCAGTACCAATCAATGCATGATTGTCCTAATTTTGCCACATTCCCTCCAACATTCATTACTTTTCTTTGCTATCATGTTAGCCAATCTGCTGGGTGTGAAGTGGTACTTTGGGGTGTTTTGATTTGCATTTATCCAATTATAAGACATTTAGAATACTTTTTCATATGCTTATTAATAGTTTTGATTTCTTTATCTGAAAATTTCCTATTCATGTCCCTTGCCCATTTATCAATTGGGGAAGGGCTTGATTTTTTGTACAATTGATTTAGCTCTTCATAAATTTGAGTAATTAGACCTTTGTCAGAGGTTTTTGTTATGAAGATTGTTCCCCCAATTTGTTGCTTCCCTTCTTATTTTGGTTGTATTGGTTTTGTTTGTAAAAAAAAAAACTTTTTAATTCATGTAATCAAAAATATTTATTTTTCATTTTGTAACTTTTTCCAACTCTAGCTTGATCCTAAAATCTTTCATTTCCCAAAGATCTGACAAGTATACTACTCTGTGTTCACCTAATTTACTTATAGTTTCCTTCTTTATATTCCGGTAATTCACCCATTCTGAGTTTATGTTGGTGTCGGGTATGATATGTTGATCCGAACTCAATCTCTCCCACACTGTCATCCATTTTCTCCAGCAGTTTGTATCAAATAGTGGATTTTGGTCCCCAAAGCTGGGATCTTTGGGTTTATCACACACTGTCTTGTTGAAGTTACTTACCCCAAGTCGATTTCACTGATCTTCTTTCTGTCTCTTAGCCAGTACCATAAGGTTTTGATGACCACTGCTTTATAGTATAGTTTGAGATCTGGCACTGCTAGGCCCCCTCTCTTCACATGTTTTTTTTTTCATGATTTCCCTGGATATCCTAGATCTTTTGTTCTTCCAAATGAACTTTGTTATGTTTTTTCCACTTCAGAAAAAAGTTTTTTGACAGTTTGATGAGTATGGCAGTAAATAAGTAAATAAGTTTGGGTAGGTTTGTCATTTTTATTATGTTATTTCATACTACCCACAAGCAGTTAATGTTTTTCAGTTGTTTAGATTTAGTTTTAATTGAGTGGAGAGTTTTATATTTGTGTTCATATACTTCCTGTGTTTATGTTGGCAGATAGATTCCTAAGTATTTTATATTGTCTAGGGTAATTTTAAATGGAATTTCTCTTTCTAATTTTTGCTGCTGAGATGTATTGGAGATATATAGAAATGCTGATGACTTATGCAGGTTTTGTATCCTGCAACATTGCTAAAGTTGTTGATTATTTCTATTAGCTTTTTGGTTGATTCTCTAGGATTCCTTACGTAGACCATCATATCATCTGCAATGAATGATAGCTTGGTCTCCTCACTGCCAATTTTAATACCTTCAATTTCTTTTTCTTCTCTAATTGCCACTGCTAGTGTTTCAAGTGTTTCTAGTACAATGTTAAATAATAGAAGTGATAATGGGTTTCCCTACTGATTTTATTGGGAATGCATCTAGTTTATCCCCATTGCAGAAAATGTTTGCTGATGGTTTTAGATACACACTGTGCCCCACTCCCTTTTTCTTTTTTTGCATATCATCTTATACCACTTATTACCCCAATTTCTTCCTGTCAATGATTCTAATTACTATAATAGTGGATATAATTTTTGACAAATTACATTTTCCCATATATTAATACAAACAATTTGATCTCATTGAAGTGCTTAAAAAAGAAAATTTAAATAAAAACAATTTTTCCTTTCCCTCTCTTTGTTATTTAACATTTCATGTTTCCCTTTTTTTTGTGTGTTTGGATATCAAACTTTCCAATTAGTTCTGGTCTTTTCTTTACAAATACTTAGAAATCTTCTATTCTGTTGAATGCCCATACTTTCCCCTGGAGGTATATAGTTTATTTTTATGGATAGGTAATCCTTCATTGAAGACTTAATTCTCTTACCTTTCTGAATATCATATTCCAAGCCTTGTGGTCCTTTAGTGTGGAAGCTGCCAGAGCTTGTGTAATCCTGATTAGTGCTCCTTGATATCTGAATTGTCTCTTTATTGGCTTCTTGTAAAATTTTCTCCTTAGCTTGGAAGCTCTTGAATTTGAAAATTACATTCCTAGGGGTTGTCTTTTGAGGATTCAGTGTAGAGGGTGTTCTATGAACTCTTTTAATATCTATTTTCTCCCTTGTTCAAGAATATCAGGGCAGTTTTCTTGGATAATTTCTTGTAGTATGATGTCAAGATTTCTGCTTATTTCTGGGTTTTCAGGTAGACCAATGATTCTCAAATTATCTCTTCATGATCTATTTTGCTAATATGTCATCTTGTCAGTGAGATATTTTATGTTTTCTATTTTTGTTAGTCTTTTGACTTTGCTTTGTTAATTCTTGCTGTTTTGCAAGATCATTGGCTTCCAATTGTCTAAACATGGTCTTTAAGGACTGGTTTTCCACTATAATCTTTTGATTTTCCTTTTCACTTTGGTCTATCTTGCTTTTCCTGGCTTCCAGATGTTTCTCCAATTGGGTGTTCTTGTCCTTTAAACTGTTATTTTCTTTATGAACCATTTCCCATTTTTCTTGCCAGAAGGCTTCCATCTTTTTGATAAGCTCCAATTTAAATTCTTCAAGAACTTGTGGCTAATTTCATTTTTTTTTGGGGGGGGGGAAGATTTTGGTTCATTTATTTGTATTTCTTTTTCTGTTATTTCTTCTGTAGTCTGGATTTTTTCCTCCATAAAAATTATCCACGGTCAACACTTTATTTTTGTTTTTCTTAGTTTTGGGAAGTTGTCCCTGGGCACAGTTTGCCATCACTATGTTGGTTTTTCCTTCCCTTTCCAGTCAGAAATCTGAGTGAGGAGGGCAGACTTTCTGTGAATGGAGCTAAGGAGCTAGGTTTTTGCCTGAGGCCACCTCTCAGAGCCTCTGCAGCTCCTACTGTTTGCTGTCTTTCTTTATGCTATCTCCAAACAGGTGCCCAAGTTCTGCCCTCTTCAGCCTGCTATGGTTTTAGGTCTAGCTGCTCTCAGGGGTAAGTCTTTGGTGGTCTTAGTCAGCTGCCAAGGACCTAGAGGTGACCCTCATTCACTCTAGAGGTGCCACTTGCTCACTCACTGATTCTAGCATGTGCTGGCTCTCTCTCTGGCTCTGTAGGTGGGGGAAGGTAGATCAACTTGCATTTTGGTGGAAGCCTTTTCACCCCCTTATAAGTGTGGAGATGCCCAAATCCCATGTACCTTCAATGACGTGCCCTACTGTAGAGTCCCTTCATTCATATGAATTTTTTTTTTGGCCTTTTGATGTAGTCTATATCAGTAGCTGGTGAGGAGAGCAAGAGTCCTGCTTCTAGACTGCCACCATGTTTACCTGGAGGTCAAAATTATGTTTAATTTAAAGAAATAAATTTCTCTCCCTCCACTTTCCATACTACTGGAAAAAAATCCAAAATAACATCCTTATGAAAAATATGCATTGTTAAGGAAAACAAATTCTTTCATTGGTTGCATTGGAAAAAAATACATTTCTAACTTTATACTTTGAGTCCATCAGCTCTTTTAGGAAGTAGAAAGGATGCTTCATCATCAGGTTTCTGATCAAAGGTTTTAAATCTTTTGAAGTTCTTTGTTATTTTATGAATAAATTTTCCATGTGTCACTCATTTCATCCTTCATATATGTTTCAAAAATTTTTATTCTTATATTATTGATATTATACTGTAAATTGTTTTTGAATTATGTTCAATTTTCTATCATTATGTACAAGATTTTCTCTGTCACTGAAAATATCTTTCTCCTATTTTCAAGCAAAATAGGTGAGACTTGAAGGAAGCTATGGAAAACAGGCGACAGATGAAGAGAATGATTATGTTAAAATTAATTGTGGTTAGACTCTGAATATATATATATATATATATATATATATATATATAAAATTCCATTTACTTTAGTAATTCATTTTGGGATTTAGAATTAAATTTAATTCCCAAAATGAATTACTAAAGTAAATGGAATTTTATAGTAGTTTATTTACAATATGTACAATAGAAGGAAGATATTAAGGAATGAGAGAGAGAAAAAAAAAACAAAAAAAAGCAGAACTCTGGCTTCTTCTGATTCCAGTTAGAATTTCTAAGCCCCAGCCAGGGGAAGAGAGTCTCAAGAGGTTGGGTCTTTCCTGGAGGCTTCATGCCTCAAGGAAGGCAGGGTCATTAAGTTAGCTTTTCACTCACCAATGGTAACAGTCTAAAATAAGTCTGGGTTTCTGTATTCTGGTCCCTTTTCTAAGTCAATGCCTGAATGTCTGAATGAATCTCTGAATCTCTGAATCTCCGTCTTCCCTTCAGCTACAAATGACTGATCCTTCACTCCAAGCCTGGAGGACTGACTGTCTGTCCTCTTCAGTATTTTTTTCCTCTATTTAAAGACCTCTTTCTCGTGTCACCTCCCCTAAATTGTCATGTCTACAAATCACAGCAGATGATTTTCTGTAGGCCTGCCCATTCTTTAGTTCTCATCTTCTTTGGTTAGAGTATTCTTTTTGGCTCACTTAACACCTGTTTTGTTAAGTTCACCTTTTGTAGTTACTTAACACCTTTTTGTAGTTAAAATCTAAAAAAAAAGATTGTAGTTTACAATTCGAGCTTCACTATAAAGGAAGAGCTAAGTACCTTCATTGTTACAATCAGGATATTATAATTTTATCTTCACAATAAAGAAAAAGTGACATTTCTTCATTGTTACAATCAGGAGTTAGCTAAATCCAATCTTTACAATAATCATAGACTCACAGAACAGCAAGTTAAAATACTTAAAATGGAGATATGAAGTCTTGTGTGAGGAATAGCAGGAGCACATTGAAATTGGGTTGTAGATTATATAGGAAGGTAGGAAGGAAAGACTAAGGATGAGAAGACTGGGAAGGTATGTTAGGTAGTGGTGCAGATTATGAAGAGCTTTAAAAACCAAATAAGGTGTTATAGTTGATCCTGGATTAGATACAAAGACACTGGATTTTTTGTGGAAAGGTGGTAGTGGTGGTGGAGGTAGTTAATATAATAGATCTGAACTTTAAGAAAAATGTTTTAATGGCTTATTTGAAGATGGAATGTTACAGGGAGACTAACTAGCAGGTTATTGTGAATACTCCAGGAATGAGGTGATAAAGCCCTGCCAGAAGAAAGAGGGGACTTGTACTAAAAGTGTTAGGAACATAAAATTGATAGAACTTGGCAACATATTGGATTGCAGAATGAGAGACTAAAAAATAGAGAATGGTACTGAATAACAAAATGTATGAAGGAAAAAAAGAAACATCTGTGATCTGTAAACTCCTGGAGGAAGCATGCCATTCTAAAATTCATAATAGGATATGGACGAATGGTGATACAGGTCAGTAATTGAATAAATGGTTACAGTTGAGGAGGAGCAGGTTTGGGGAAAGGATCACAATTTCAACTTTGGATATATTGAGTTCAAGTTGTGGATAAGATACCCAAACAAAATTGTTCTATAAACTACTGGAAATGTGAATATAAAAATTTCGGAGAAATGTCAGTGTTAAAGATAGGATATACTCTGGTAAGTTATGTATGTTGAGGTAAGAGATGAAGCAGGAAAAGTAAATTAAATGCCAAGGGAAAGACACCTATAAAGAACAGTTTGGAAGACAGAACCTTAGAAAATACCAACATTGATGATGAAAAAAATAAGTCTAAGAATGGAAAGGTCCCTGAGTTAGGAGAAGAATCAGAATAATTTAATTCATTTGAGGCCAAGGTGATCTCAAGTGTATTCTCAAGCAAGGAATGGTTATCCCTTCCAATGGCTGTTGTGAGTTTATGAAGCATGAGAATTAAGAAAGATGATTGAATATGACACTTGCCTATTTAAAAATGTAGCTAAATAGTAAGAGGAAATATAAGGTTATAGGTAATTTAGCCTTGAAGTTTGCATTGTTGAGTAAGATGGAGTAGAATAATTTTCCTCAATCTTCATTCCTTCCATTGACTACCTTTAAAATAAATATCCTTCAAATGCCTTTCTTCTACCTTTTTCTTCTTTCCAATGAGAATGCATGCAACTGGAATATTTTTTAAGTTTTATCATTATTTTATTTTAATAACAAATTTCCACTTACGTTTTCCAAAGTTAAATGATTCACATTGTCTCCCTCTACTCTCCTGGAGTTAACAAGCAATTCAGTCTGGGTTGTACATGTATTATTAAGAAAAACACATTTCCATGTTATTCATTTTTATAAGAAAATAATCTTATAAAACCAAAACCTCAAAACATATATCCAGATAAATGAGTGATGTCATATATTTTCATTTGCTTTCCTACTCCAACAGTTCTTTTTCTAGATGTGGATAACATTCTTTTTCACGAGTCCCTCAAAATTATCTTGGATTGTTGTATTGCTGTTAATAGTTAAGTCTATCGCATTTGATCATTTCAAAATATTTCAGTTTCTGTGTATAATGCTCTCTTGGTTCTGCTTATTTCACTCTACATCAATTCATGAAGATCTTTCCAATTCTTTCTCAAATCATCTTGTTCATCATTCCTTATAACTTAATAGTATTCCATCACCATCATAAGCTGCATTTTGTTCAGTCATTCCCAAACTGAGAGACATCTCTTTTGTTTCCAATTCTTTGCCACCATGGAAAGCACAGTTATAGATATTTTTGTATAAACAGTTACTTTCCATTTTTTTATCTCTTTGTGATACAGACCCAGTAGTGATGTTGCTGGATCAAAAAGTATGTATTCTTTTATAGCTTTCTGGAAAACCTCCAAATTTCCCCCCAAAAGGGTTTAGTCAATTCACAACTCCATCAGCAATGAATTAGTGTTCCAATTTTGCCACATTCAATCCAACATTTATTATTTTCTTTTACTGCCAATCTGCTAGGTGTAAGGTGGTACCTCAGAGATATTTTGATTTGTATTTCTCTATTCAAGAGGGATTTAGAGCATTTTTTCATGATAATTGATAGATTTGATTTCTTCATCTGAAAACTGTCTATTGATATCCTTTGACCATTTATCACTTTGGGAATGACTTGGATTCTTATAAATATCACCTAGTTTTTAATATATTTAATAAATGAGACAGAGAAATTTATTATAAAATATTTTCCCATTTTGTTTTTTTTTAATCTTGATCACATTAGTTTTGTTTGGGCAAAACTTGTTTAATTTAATATAATAAAAATTATTAATTTTATATCTTTTCATGTTCTCTATCTCTTGTTTGGTCATAAATTCTTCACTTCTCCATAGAAATGACAGGTAAACTATTCCATATTCACCTAACTTACTTATAATATCACTCTTTATGTTTAAATTATAAATAAAAAATCAGTTTTGACCATATTTTGGTATAGGGTGTGAAATATTTACCTACACCTAATTTTTCCATACCATTTTCCAATTTTCTCAGCAGTTTTTGTCAAATAGTGAGGTCTTATCCACAAAGCTGGGATCTTTGGGTTTATAAAATACTAGATTGCTGAGGTCATTTACCCCTAATCTATTCCACTGATCTACCCTTCTATTTCTTAGTTAGTACCAGCTTGTTTTAATGATTACTGCTTTATAGTACAGTTTAAGATCTGGTACTGCTAGGCCACCATTTTTCACATTTGTTTTTCATTAGTTCCCTTGATATTCTTGAACTCTTATTCTTCCAGATGAATTTTATTGCATTTTTTCTAGCTCTATACAAAAGTTTTTTGGTAGTTTGATAAGTATGGCACTGAATAAGTAAATTAATTTAGGTAGGATTGTCATTTTTATTATATTAACTCAGTCTACCCATATTGATGTTTTTCCTGTTGTGTAGATCTAATTTTATTTGTGTCAAAAGTGTTTTGTAATTGTGTTCATATAATGCCTGTGTTTGCCTTGGCAAATGCATTTCTAATTATTTTAAATTGTCTAGAGTGATTTTAAATAGCTAATCTTTCTAACTCTTGCTCATGCAACAGGAATATTTAGAGTTTTTTCATATTCAAATTTTTTTTCATGAAAATGTGGTAATTCAGGAATAAGAAGGGATAGAATTTGTTAAAGTTCTTTAAATTTAATTCCACTTAAATGTACATAAATTAGGTAAGGGCAGTTAGAACATTAAAGTATTATCATTTATTGAAATTTGAATCAAATAATAAATCAATAGGCATTTATTATGGGCTTACTATGTGCCAGACTCTAAGCCAAGTGCTAGGGATATAAAGAAAAAAGTAAGAAAATCCATAATCTCAAGGATCCCACATTCTTCACATTCTAATGTAGGAAATACACAAACTCTGTCTCTCTCTCTTCTCTCTCTCTCTCTCTCTCTCTCTCTCTCTCTCTCTCTCTTTCTTTCTCTCTCTCTCTCTCTCTCTCTCTCTCTCTCTCTCTCTCTCTCTCTCTCTCTCTCTCTCTCTCTCTCTCTCTCTCTCTCTCTCTCTTTTGCACACACACACACACACACAATCTATTGGACAATACCAAAGATTTTGGAGACTAGTTTTCTGGGTTTTCACTAGCTGTAGCAACAGAAGCATTTGTCAGGCTGTTTCTCTAAAAGGGTTGGTAACATTTTCAAATACTAAGGGTAGGGACTAGTGCAAAAAAAATAAGTCATTTTGATGACCTAGGGTAGAGCCATGGTGAGAAAGATCCAAAAATTGAGTGATGTCTTGATTTTAGTATGAAGGTCTCTATTGGAGTACTCCTTAATTTTTTCTTAATGTTGTATTGTTTTAAGTATTTGTCAAAAGTATATATGCATATATATCAAATTTTAATTTTCACAAATGTAGAAAGGCTAGCTAACCTTTTCTGATGGTAAAGTTAGGATTCAAATTGACCTCAAAAGGCTAGAATGTTAGGTTGAATTTAAGAAGATTAAATTTAATAGGGTTAAACATAAATCCCCACATTCAGGTTCAAAAATTCAACTGGACTACTATAGGAAGAGGAAAAATGGCTAACAACTCTGCATAAAAAAAAAAGATGTGGTAGTTTTGGTGGTAACAAAAATCTCAACAAAATTTCGATTTCATAGTAGAGACATAGTAACTGTGACTACGGAAGGGAGTTATTTTATTCTTCTCTAGTCATATATCAGAATTACTCACAAATTCTAAGTATCAGATTTTATGATATTGATACATTGAAGGTGTGTGATTTTATACATATAGAAAATACATATGAATATAAATAAAATATATAATATTTATATATAAAATATAATATATATATATATAATATACACATATGTCTTTGAATTCTAGAAATTTTGAGCAATACACCTTAAGTTTTGCATATGATTTTAGACAAGTCATTTATCCTCTCTGGGTTCAGTCATCTATATAATTGGTAAGTTTGTTTACAAATGTATGCTACAAAGGGACTGGTCTTTATGATCTTTGGTGTCCAAAGTCAGTCTTCATGATGCCACAAGGTTAAACTTTAAATGTTTAGAAAAAGCATTTTGTTCCTTAAGTTTTTAAAATATAGTTTGATCAGTAAGAGTATCGGGACTGAGATTATTTTAAATCTCCAAGGCTTGAGGTGAAGAAATTAGAGAATGAAGAGTCCTTTTTCAAAAAGGACGGACTTGATTTGAAAGATATTTACAAATTGTGTCATGATGATGGCACCAAACATTGATGCTAGAAGGGGAAAAATGCAATAGAGGTAGATCAAAATTTAGAAAAACTAACCTTATTTACATAAGTCTCTTATTCTCTCCTTTCCTGACTTCCTCCTTTTTCCTCCCTCCTCCAATCTTTGTATAGTTATTAGAAGGAAGGAACCACATAGAGGTTGGCAGGGAGATACTGTAAGGCTTTTCTCCCTGTGTTCTGTGGAAACTAACAGAAGGCAGTTCCAGATAAGGGTATTAGCTAAGGTGTTAGGGTAAACACCTAATTAAATACTTAGTGCTCAAACAAAACAGTACCAAAAATGGGCACTTTAAGAGTTGAAGAGCCAGGCACCATCTATCTCCAGAGCTGCTTTTGGCGAAAGGGGCTGTTCAAATCCATCAGAAGGAAGGAGTTAGGAAGAAGGTTGCTTGAAAGCTAATTGTGCCTGTTTCAAATATAGTCATTCTATTTCTTTGACAAGTTGGCTCTAAATTTTAATTTTTGCCCCTGGCATCTATTAATAGCTGGCTCTGAAAAGTACAAAGGTATCTTAAAATAAATAGTTTAGCTGCCCCAGAATGTCTAAATTCTCCAAATCCCACTCAGAACTGACTAGTATTACTAAAATAGAAAAGTTAGTTTTCTCCTGGAACCTTGTTCAAAGTGCAGTTCCAGGTTCCTGGGGTCTTTGAAGAATTTGAAGGGATACAGCAATGCAGTTTAGTCTACGTATAATGAAAACATGCCATGAGATTTGTAAATTTCCAGGGCAGGCTCATTTTAGCCTGTGAACATTGAAGTGGTGCACTTCATAAAGTGAATCCAACACCCAGAATTTTCAATTATTGGAAATATGATTTATTAATAAAAGAACAAATTAAAAAAATCTACCAGCTGGGGCAGACTTCCCTAGTGGAAGTTACTTTGATCTAACATTATGGGACAGTTTATATAGGCTACATGATACTAAGTTATTTCCTTTCACATATAGGTTCTTATCTGACAATCAAACCAACCTTAACACAGGAATGTGAGGTCAGTGATGCGGGGGACAATCCTCAGATTTATTAGGGGGTTGTTATTTAGGCTTTATTTTCACATGTACTCAATCACTTAGCCCTAGTCAGCCATATGTTATCCTGCATTCCATCCTGACCTTTTGATATTCCTGAAATTCCTTTGTTTCCTGCTCTTCCTAATTCTCATCCCCAAGCCAAGTAGAGCCTGGTCTGCTGCCTGCATAGGCAGCTTGACCTCCTGAAGGGAGGGAAGCTGAGTCTGTTTCCTAAAAAATGCAGGCAGGGATTTATCTGCTTTATCTACTTCAATTTCATTATCTTCCCCTTTTGGGATTACTTCATTATGAGACTAAATTAATTTTTGGATTGAAAACTTCCCTTCAGGCTGGTTGACCAAATCTCTGTAAAAGATATTTCTGAGATGTGTTTCCTTGCTTTGATACACCTTTTCTCTTGAAAGTTATATTCCTTTGTGACTGAGCTATTCCTTATTTATTGACATATACCTGCTTTAATTCACTCCTTTAGTGGTTACTAAGTAGTACAAGGAACTAATTTTTTTCACTGCCTTTCAGTACTCTAGGCCAAGAAATGTACTCTAGGCAAAGAAGTGTCTGTTACAGAGAAGATATTCACCTCCACCAGAAGAGGAAGTTTCCACCTGTTTGGATTCTCTGTATTAATGAAAGCAGAGGTCCAGTTCCTATTCCCATCCTTACCCTTGTAGTATCCTGTAACTGAAGTGTCAGACATGTGATCCACAACATTCCTGAATGATATTAAAATGTAATGGGTAAAATTGTAATAAAAATACAATAAAATATGAAAAATATTACATTAAAAACTGTCAATATGAACCCCATAGGGATCATTATGTATGGTTAGTGGTCTCCCATACTATTTGAGTTGGATATCACTGACCTAGAAGAATCCAATGAGCCTCATGCTTCAGTTTACTCCCTCCTCTCAACAAAAACTAAATAGGAAGTTGTCTTGAAAATCATTGCATTACTGATTAGCTATTCAAGATCTAATCTCCCTTTGATATTATATCAGTCACTTAGAGATGTTTTAAGTATGCGGAACACTGTAATTAGTACTTGGGACCTAAAGAAAGTCAAATAGAAGTCCTGCCCATGAGGAACTTATATTTTAATGCAGGTAATTAAATTAAATTAACTAAGTACATAATACTGAGAAAAATAACTAAGTACAAATACTGAGAAAATAGAAAGAGATTGAGGAGTTCAAGATATTATTCTTTAAAAAAGTAGGCGTGGTACCAACAATGGAAAGTATAATTGAAGTATAGAGAGAAAGTCTGTGTGAGAGGAAACATAAGTGTTAAGGTAATGAGGGAACAATTTTTATGATATTTAAATTGGGAGTTATTTCAAGACCAAAATTATGAAGAAAATATCTCAGACAAAAGTTTTAGATAAAATAGTATGAACTATGAATTGATATATTTGCTTTCCTGTCAGTTCACAAATTTTATGAGAATACTTTTCATGAAAATCAACTTATGAACAACTATTTATGTACTTATTGTATGCCAAGCATTATTCTAGGTTTTAGGGATACAGAGGCAAAAAGGAAAATGTTTCTCTTTGTAAGGTTTCTTTTCCTGTGCTAGTTACCCATAACGTAAGTATAAGAAGGGTAAGATAGTTTGATGAACACCTCCTAATTAGCTTTCACCAATTAAAGATGTCTTCTCAAGGTGGGGCTGAATAATGAGTTTCTAAAAATCAATTTATTAAGTTATCTGACTCAGCCTGGTCATGAGAGAGCCAGAGAGATATATCATTTTGTTGGTTAAGATGCTTGCCTAACTAAGAAACCTGATATAAATAAACTTATATTCTTACCCAAATTTAGTATCTCAAGATCTTTTTAATCACAAAAGCTTTCTTGTTTTAATTTCTTAAAACTATAAAATAAACATTTCTATCCATTAGAAAGTTCTTAAACTTCAGCTATGTTTTTTTGAGAACTTTGAATATATTTTACATTCTGCTCACATTCATAAAGTTTTCTCTTATGATTAAAGAATACATTACCTTGGGAAATATCAGGAGCTAAGGTAATTCCTTTTAAGGAATTCATTTACAATGCTTTCTGGATTATTTGTTCTGGCTTTTTGTTTGTTTGCTTGTTTTTGGCTTACTGCTATTTTTTCCCCTTTTGTTGTCATTGCTTATCCTGGAGATTTTCCCCCCTTACCACAAATAGCCTATCCAAAAATAAGTATCAAACAAAAGGAACCTTTTGAAGGTGGGCTTCCTAGCTTCTCATATAAATTAAGTTCCATTTATCAGTTCCCTTTTTAAAATATAGAATCCCTTTTCTCTTCAACCCACTGTCCTTCAATGTCTTTCTAAATTGGATCTCTCATTTTTGTTTATTCAGTGAAAAGAAAGGGGAGGATGATAAAGATTAAGCCATAGTTCTATGACTTCCCTTCTTGCAAAGAGAACATCATGACATTTTATGTGGTCCTTGAGGAATTTATTTAACTTGACCTTTCTCCATTTTCTTACTTTTTCATATGAGGAAGAAAAATGTATGACTCAAAAAAGTGGCTTAAAGCTTAAGGCTTTTTATGAGAAAGGAAGATTTGGACTATAAGTTATAGCTAGGTTGTAGTCTGATTTTGGTAGAGTGTGTTCAAACACTGAATTCCCACACCAACAAATTCAAAACTTTGTGTATTGCCATATAAAGTCATAAAAAGTGTAAAGTTTCTCATTAGGAAAAAAATAGCAAATGAATGGTTAGATAGTTAAAGAAATTGAAGTGTTTTCTTGGCATGTGTGACCTTGTTGGTCCCATGTTCTTGGACCTATGGAACAGAGGAAAATTTTTTTCATAGTACACCTTTCTTTCCTGAAATTCTTTTTTGTTACACCTGGCCAATGAGCTGAGTAATTGGTATTCTTGGTGAGCTGTATATCTCCATTTTCTTGGCTTCTTCTACCCACAATATCTCAGTGAATAAATATATGCAGAGATTCTTTCATCCTTCTTTGCTCTTTGATAATAGTTTGAAAGGTATTAAAGGAGATGGTGTATCGCAAATGTATAAGAATAGTGGTGTTGTAAATTGTAATGATGACCATTAATTATTATCCTACATATGAATTATAAAGAACTAAGCTTATTCTTCTTGTACTATTCTTTCCTAAACTACTACTAAACTAGCTTTGACACAAGCACATTTCTATTCCTTTTAGAGTTAGAATGGTATATTCACCTACAGAGTCAGGAAGATATGGATTCAAATTTTGATTCTGAGATAATGGTTATATGGGCAATTCTCTAAGAATATAAATTGAAGAGAAGGTAACAATATGTAGAGGTATTAGTTTTCTCATCTGAAAGTTTTCTATACATCAATACATTTACACATCTATTCCCCATTTCTAACTAGTTATCTTAATATGAATTTGGTTGTCTAGGCTGCTTATATTAGACCAATAGAATCTGTTTCTCTAGTTCTTTTTTTTTAACATTATTTTATTTGGTAATTTCCAAAAATTATTCATTGGAGACAAAGATCATTTTCTTTTCTCCCCCCCACCCCCTGTGACATTGCATTGACACTAATGGAGAATTGCATTGTGTTCGATTATACCACAGTGTATCAGTCTCTGTGTACAATGTTTTCCTGGTTCTACTCCTTTCACTCTGCATCACTTCCTGGAGGGTTGTTCCAGTCTCCATGGAATTCCTCCACTTTATTATTCCTTTTAGCACAATAGTATGCCATCACCAACATATGCCACGATTTTTTCAGCCATTCTCCAATTGAAGGGCATCCCCTCATTTTCCAACTTTTGGCCACCACAAAGAGCGCTGCTATGAATATTCTTGTACAGGTCTTTTTCCTTATTATCTCTTTGGAGTACAAACCCAGCAGTGCTATGGCTGGATCAAAGGGCAGACAGTCTTTTATTGACCTTTAAGCATAGTTCCAAATTTCCCTCCAGAGTGGTTGGATCAATTCACAACCCCACCAGCAATGAATTAATGTCCCTACTTTGCCACATCCCCTCCAGCATTCGTTACTTTCCTTTCCTTTCATGTTAGCCAATCTGCTAGGTGTGAGGTGATACCTCAGATTTGTTTTGATTTGCATCTCTCTGATTATAAGAGATTTAGAACACTTTTTCATGTGCTTATTAATAGTTTTGATTTCTTTATCTGAAAACTGCCTATTCATGTCCCTTGTCCATTTATCAATTGGAGAATGGCTTGATTTTTTGTACAATTGATTTAGCTTATTATAAATTTGAGTAATTAAACCTTTGTCAGCGGTTTTTATGAAGATTGTTTCCCAATCTGTTGCTTCCCTTCTGATTTTAGTTACATTGGTTTTGTTTGTACAAAAGCTTTTTAATTTGATGTAGTAAAAATTATTTATTTTACATTTTGTGACTCTTTCTAAGTCTTGCTTGGTTTTAAAATCTTTTCCTTCCCAAAGGTCTGACATGTATACTATTCTGTGTTTGCTTAATTTACTTATAGTTTTCTTCTTTATATTCAAGTCATTCACCCATTCTGAGTTTATCTTGGTGTAGGGTGTGAGGTGTTGATCCAAACCTAATCTCTCCCACACTGTCTTCCAATTTTCCCAGCAGTTTTTATCAAATAGTGAATTTTTGTCCCAAAAGATGGGATCTTTGGGTTTATCATATACTGGCTTGCTGAGGTCACTTGCCCCAAGTCTATTCCACTGATCCTCCTTTCTGTCTCTTAGCCAGTACCAAATTGTTTTGATATTTCTCTAGTTCTTAACTAAATAGATTTAATATTCTAGGTCCTAGGCAGGTACTTGCCACCTCAAACACCTATTCCTCACTTATAATCCTTTTTAGAATGTACCATGCAGATCAACTGGCAAGGACTTGGCTTTCTTTGCTCTTCTCATCCCCTCTTCTACTCTTCCCTCTCTCTCAAACTAACAAAAAATCCCTTTTCCTATTTGGACTCCAAAGTTACCTCCATATAGGTAATAAGCCTTAAGACCTGTCTCATCGCTGAAATGGCAGTATTCATTATCAGTTCCCTGGAAAATGTTTTTTTTTCCCTCCTTCATTGAAGCTAATTCTATTGCTTATTTTTTTTTCTTATTGGCTTAGCCCTTATCAATAAGATAGCCTCTCTCATCTCTGTTTCATGTAAACATTTATCTGGCCTAATAGGTTCTCATGGAAGGCTTTTCCCAACCACATCACTCTATGTTCTCTCCTCTGCAACTAATTTCCTATAGTTCTTAAGCAGTACCCTTTTAATGGTCCCACTATAGGCTTAAGACCTAGGTTTCTTTAGTATGTGAAGCACTGTAAGAGAAAAAAGTTACTGGTTTCCTTGAAGCATGTGTAACCATGGACATATCACTTAAATATCAGCAGTACCAAACTCCTGCTGTCAGAACCATATTAAACCATAATTGGGAAATGCTTAACAAAATAAATGAAAACATGATAAAACATAGATAATGTTAATTTGTGTTTTTTTAAGTCAATATGCTGCCTAAGGAGATCTCTTTGTATTTGATTTTGATACCACTGCCTAGATAGGTCTGTGTATAAATTGCAAATGAGGTGCCAATCTATAATGCTATAATTTGAGTTTCCTTTCACAGAAATTACTTCTACCAATAAAATCATAGGCTTGGTCCATATACTGATCTCTCTCTCTCTCTCTCTCTCTCTCTCTCTCTCTCTCTCTCTCTCTCTCTCTCTATATATATATATATATATATATATATATATATATATATATATATATTTATATATATATATCTGTTTGTCTGCTTATCTTTCTATCTGTCTAATCTGTAGATATCTATCTCTCTCTGTTTGTATGTGTGTATCTCAAATAGTCAAGGGTCAGCAGAATATGTAGGCTTAGACAGGTTGTGATTTGCTTCACTGAAGGGACCTCTCAAAAGAAGATCACAAATCCTTTTGAACTTATGGTTATTTGGGTGTTCACATGTTTGCATGCGGTTCATTCCCTCACTTTTGTTAAATTACATATTACATATACTTTTTCTGGTGAAGGAACATGTTTTTAAAAATATTTTAGAGCTCTAAAAGGTTTTTAGCATATTGCTCTGTACTTAGTGGGTGTACAATTGAACATTAAATGACTCAATACTTTCATGAATTGCATGCTAAAGTTGAAAATGGGTAGTTTTATGGTGCATAGTATTTTTTTTATTAAATACTGACAAATTCAAGCCATATGAAATGAAATGTGTTCATGTTGCTAAAAAGTCAAATGTGCTTATTTTTCATTTGTAAGTCATTTTCTAACAAAAGAAGGGTTGACATCTATGTCAATATTTTGAAACTCATATCTGTGGTGATGGGATTTAGAAATGTAGAGCTAAAACAGCCTTTGGAGAGATCTGACCCCTTTGTTTTGTTGAAGAAATTGAAACATAAAGAATAAATGATACCCCTTAAGTTAGAAGGGTACTAAATCATCAGTGCTGGAAATCAAGTCTTTTGATTCCAAATTCAGTGTTTACAACACTCCACCAGAGCTATTCATAATGATCATTTTTCACATGTAAACATATATTTAGTAGTAAAAGTATATAGTAAATTTTTTAATGATAATTTGCTAACCATCTCATGGAAAGGACTTTAATTGGTCCTAGTAATTTACACAATTTCTGTAACTCCTAATCTTTGCAGTGGTATTAAACATTTGCCAAAAATGTGATCATTAGAAATTTATCAGTACTAATTACTCAACCACAAGGCATATTATAAAAATATAATCATATTTTCCAACCAAAATGTCATTTTTATAAATAGTAGCATACAATCAATATGAGTTGCATGTATTAAAAGTTATGGTCACTCTAATCAGCTATTATGTTTGTTGAGGTCAAGGTAACTTTTTTCAACCCAGTGTTAATATTAACTTGAGAAACATCACAGCTAACAGAGCATGAAAGTCAACAAATTAAATCAGAAATCAATATATTATTACATTTCTAAAATACTTTCTAAACAGACGGG